>NW_008589019.1:0-41496 GCF_000691845.1 Merops nubicus
GGGGTTCAGACCCCAGCATTTCACCGCGAGGTCTCAGCTGACTGTGGGGTCTCAGCTGACTGTGGGGTCTCAGCTGACCACGCTCCTCGGCCAGCAGCTGCTGCTCCCGCACCCGGCCGCCATCTGCGAAAGCTCCTTGTGCAGCCCTTACATGGCAGAGGAGGAAGCCCTTCCACAAGAGACATGCTGCGAGGGTTCTAGTAGTCTGCCATTCACCCCACGGCCTCAGGTACCACGCCCAGCAACCCAGTATCAGACCTGTCCTGTTCTTCACAGCAACGGTATCCCTGGTCTCCAACCATCCTTTTTGTTACACCTTAGAAATATGACAAAAATGCACCATAACGCGTGACTGTCTACTCAAGATTTTCCCTCCCTTTAATTTGGCATCAGGGACAACTGGCAGCATCTTTGGTGAAATTACAGGGAAATTACTCTGTAATGCAGAGAAATGACCATCTCCCCAGACTCTGGCCACAGTGGATTTACAGAGGATGGCAGCTCAGCTCCTACCATCAGGGCACCTATTGATGGACTGACTCCGAGAAGGTGCTTCAAGTTTCAGTGACAGCCTGTCTTGATTTCAACACCACGTGCAACGGCGTGCAAAAATCTTCTTTAGAGTCCACACAGCTGCACAGCTACGCTGCTGTTCAGAAACTGCCAGGCTTCTAAGGGGCTTCTGTCTAGGCAGAGGGGTGCCCTTCAGGAAAAAGTAAACCAGCACTTTAACTAGCATGTAAATACCTTTGCAATTCTCCCACAAACTCAAGATATTATTGTGAATACCTTGGACAACTGAACAGATGCTACAATACAAATGACAGGGTTTGTCACCACCAATAACTCCGTTAAGAATTCAGAAAGCCTCCCAGAAATACCAGGGATGAGCCCAAGTCCCTGTCTGGCACAGGCAGGGTAACTTACTGGCCTTATTAGCTTAGCTTCTACCACGAACCTTGAAGTTTTATGACTATGAAATAGACGGGGGAAATTGTAAACTTCCAAAGCATTTGTTTTTTAATGCAGGCCATTCAATCCTTAAGTTAGCTGGGTCCTGTGTGCAATTACCCGACTGTATATGGCACGCTGGGATTATTGGAAACTGCTTCTGTGCCATAAATAAACAAACACACACATTGGAAGCTGATAAAAATTTTAATGCATTTTACCTGTCTGTAGTAGAGAAATGTCCGGCTTCTCATCACAGTCAGTTGCCTCTGCTGATTACAAATATAAACAAGAAATCTCATTACTTTTACTGAATATGGGAAAGCGATTAAAAAGCTACATACTGTAGAGTGATTTTGCATTTTCGATCTACTTTCTTCAGGTGCAATTTGCTATTGCTCAGTTAAAAACTCACTGCTTGGAGGAAAAGGTCATATAATAAAAATGCAAACTTGGAAGGGGGAGTTGGATATTAAGCAGCAGATGTGCCAGCAATGGGATGGAGGAACACTTGCTTTTTTAAGGTTTCAGGATATTTGGATGATAAAAGGAGTTGTGATTGTTTGATAAAATCAGGTAAGAGAAGTTCCCGTTGGCCCTTGGAGGAAGAGCCTCTCAGGCTGGTACTCCACCCTCTGACAGCTCCCATCGTCAGCTGCCCATGGGAAAAGGGTGAATACCCCCATTTCTGCACCCAAACCTCCTGTGAACACAGGCAAGTCCGTTTTGTGGAGGACAGATTTACAAAGGCAAAATACCTCCAAAGATGCAGGTGGGCAACCAGCGTAACCAAAAAAGGCACATAACCACGCAGGTACTCAGGCAATCAGTGTGTGTACACTCATGTGCTTTTCAGCCCACAGGTTATGCAAGATCATTTGACTTCATCTAGCCCACGGTGAAGGAAGGCTAAAAATCTAATTTGTTCATCTCGTATTTGCCACAGGCCAAGGGTAAGCACAAGACAGCTAATCTGGCTCAGCAGATGTGCAGTGACTTGTCAGGCTGTGGTACCCTGGAGTGTGCACATGAACCCTGAGTAAGTTTCAGGCATGTAAGAGGAAATTGGTGCCTAACCTACACAAGTCCCATTAAAAATCCTATTACCTTTGCCTTTTGGCACTTCAACACGCTATCTAAGGTCTTTAAAACACAATGAGATAGATCTTTGAGAGCACTTCAGCAAGCTAGATGTGGTTTGTACACGGTCAGAGTGGTGGATATACATCTGCTCACAGCCATTCATTGCACAATACCCACAGGGATCAAATCTGACCAAGGCTACAGATGTACTGAGCAACACAGTCCAGCTCCCACCTGAAACTCAGCTAGCTGTCCTGGTCATCTTTATTGTGGCTCTACACACGAGGACGTTGAGTTGTTGCCTTTATGATGATACTGTAAGAAAAACTGATGCAGCTTCTGATCTACATTAGTTTCCTAATTTAGATTAGTTTTAGATTTAGGTTAATTTAGATTAGTTTTAATTAGTTTCCTAATGTAGATCCACCAACCCTTGGCTATCCATCCTTGGACCAAGAGGCTGCTCCCTCTCCCACGTGCATGGATGTCAGTTTAGATTTTAGCTATACGCTCTCTACTCACTTCTGCAAAATTAAATGTACTAAAGAAAACAGCAACAATATAGTTTGTTGTACTAAGCAAGCTTTCCTCCCACAGAGGTTTAAATGAAGAGTCCTGACAAGAGCACAGCATAGACCTGCAAAATGACTGTGCCTTGAATCAACTTACACCTTTTCCTGCTTCCCATGAGAAGGTGGTATAGTGGGTGTCTGGTACAACTTACTGTGAGAATCTTGACTTTTGGAAGGAATAGGTGGCTTAATAAATGGGAAGAGGTTACTTAGACTGGTTTGAATCAGGACTCAACTCCCAGTGATGGAAGGACTAGGTGCACAGGGGAGGAGACAGCACAGGGAAATGAGCAGCTGTCAAACAGCCAACAGGACACACACAGCTTAAAAAAATCCAGGTGACAGTTTGAGGTCAACTTCTAGCTATGTTATGAAGAACTACCTGGACCAAGTGATTCTGCATCACAGCTACTCATCATGCAAGAGACAAAGCTGTAACTGGCACCTTGGGCTGAAGGGACCCAAGCTATGAAAAGAGGGGCAGCCAGATCTGAGTGCTGGAGAGTCTTCCCACTATCAATATTGGGGTTGGTGCCAGCTAGGCTGTCCACTCTAGTGATGTGGTTTCTGGAAATTTCAGCAGCAACTCCTGAAGTGGCTGTTCGGCAGTTACCTTTCTGCCCAGCTGTTCTCCTCACACCTGGCCAAATCTCAGCTCCGGGGAAGGCACTCACACAGAAACAAATGGCAGCTAGGAGTTACCTTGCTTTCAGAAGGTAAGGACGTGAGCATCAAACTTTGCAGAAACAGTTTTGTTGGTAACAAAGTTACTTGGCCATTTTAGTCTGGCACAGGACTGATAGATGGGGTCCAGCTCTCCACTGATTGTTCCAATCCCGCTCTTCACGCCAGCACAAGTGTTTACATAGCCACCAAGATCAAATCTAGTTAAAAACTGACAGCATGGCCACAGGAATGCTTGTGCCAGCACCAGAAAGGGAGTGGGAGCACAGCAGATGCCCACAGAGCCTACTCACTCTTCTCAGCAGCTGTCTGGGTTTGTTTTATGAAACTGGATGCGTAGCTGCAGCTCCAGGTGAAATATGACACAAAGGCGTGACAAACACCTCGAATTCCCAACCTGGATGTGAACCACCACCTTCTCACATGTCACTCCCAGCAGGAGAGAAGGTTTGCCTTTGACAGCCACACCCAGAGACTGCCAGCCAAACTTTACTTGTCCTGAGCCAGCCTGCAAGATACGGCAAGCAGGAATAGATCCCACTGTGGGAACTGGGAGCCTCTTTTCTGTCCTTTGCTTAGCTAGAGCTCAGTAGCTCTTGCAAAACAATCCTGGTGGTTGTTTCATTAATTTTTTTTCCCTCACCCCAAAATCCTTTGCCTTCTGATGTACATGTTTGTCTATTAAGTGTGCACCTGCTGGTTTGCTTCTTGGACAGCAGTAAGTGTATGGTCAGGGCTGGGAAGATGAATGCAGCAGTTACTTGTTTGAATATTGCTGTCTTTTTCTAAGATACTGGCTGCAAATGCACTGTACTGCATGTTGGACTTGCACCCTGCATCCTCCCCAGTCCTGCATGTATTGCTAAGCAAAAATTCAGCCTGATCTATCCCAACACGTAGGTACTGTATCCAAATCACAAACTGGGGAAATCAGAAGGATGAAGTGAAATACAAAGCAAAAAGCCCTCATACAAAACAATGGAGGCAGCAGTTTGAACGAGGTCATGGGAGAAAAGGTAAGTCTTTTTTTCTTCCTTTGTTCCCACTATTTTACACTGCAACAAGGTGATGTTAACAGCATGTAATTTATTTAAATTAATCCCGCCTGAAAAATTTCAGCATGTTTTCTAACACTGCCGTGTTTTCCTTTCTGGAGTAGGGCAATCAGCAGCTCCCAGGCTCCACACAAGGTGATCACTTTGCACGAACAGCTCTCCCTCTGTGTGCTTTGGGGTATTGCTCGGGCAGCATCAGCTCTCCTGCCTGTGCAGTGCCCAGCCACTACAGAATAATGGCTTACAGGCTCTTCAGAACATAAAAAGGGAGGATGAACCTACTGCGAGAGATGTGTGCCCCTGACCTGCTGCTTATTAATGGATGGAGAGCTCAGTAATGAAAAGCCTTGGATGCTACAGCTGGCACAGAGGTGACACGAACAGCGAGTCCGCTCCTTCTGATTTCACCTGTTTTAAGATCTCTATGCTAATGGCTGACTGTGTCCCTCTGTGCTGTCACTGGCAAGGCCACCACCAACCTACCCATATCCTCTTCTGCAGGGTGAATCGACCACACCGTGGGAAACCTGCCACCACAAATTACAATCTGCACTGTAACTCATACTGCTTTAAGAGGGGAAGCCTCTGCACGTGCCTTTTCCTTTGATTTCTTCCCTTCCACAACGACTTTGCATCCCACCCCAGCAGCCAAAAAGGTTCAGCTTCTCTGCTGGGAGAAGACAAATCCGACACTATGAAGTCATACCCCAGTATGCTGTGCTGTTGGCATGAAATGGGACCAGTAGACGAGGCTGAAGAATATTATCGTATGCTTTAATTTTAATTATAACATCTGTTTGTAACATTAACCTCACAGTCTCTTCTCTTTGTGACAGCCAACGTGCGAAATTTTGAAAAGACTGAACAAGGCCAATAAAAATTTAATGGTGGTGACAGCTTTATTCTCAGATCTAACAAATAAAAAAAAATCCTTACCCAAGTCTCAGATCTCAGGCAATAGTCTAAAAGAACTATGAAAAAAGGCAAAGCAAAATAAATAAATTTTCAAAAGAATATTTCCAGCTATGAAAAATATCGTCACTGATTCAGAACTTAGATGAATTTTTATTTGGCTTAGGATAACAACCTTTCAAAATCTACACAGGGGAACTATTTTCTAGAAAGCAGAATTTTTAAGTGTTTTTTTGATTAGCTTTCCAAGTAGGCAGCTTTTCTGTCCCTAATTCTAGGAGATGAGCCAAACACAATAAATAAAGTTAAAGATGGGCAGCATCTATGATCCAGTGATCATAATTTCATTTAATTTGGAAACACTCAGGAGAGTATACCCTACAAGTAGAGGTACTAAAAGCAGATCCACCCCACTCATTTGCTAGAATTCTCTGAAATTATTAATATCACTGAAAGCTAGAGCAGGATTTACATTATCAGACGGAAATAATGTTTCACAGGATAAAGCAGAGAGGGCTGCTCATGAATGCAGTTATCTTACTGCCTGGTTTGAAATGAAAAACTAATCAGAGGATGTACTAAATGGCTCAGGGGAAGGCAAGCTGGATGCAAAGCCTGCCCCTCCTCTCCTAAATGCTTCTGCTGTTAAAATTTAGCCCTTCTCAGTGGTGACTAAAAAGTTGTCTTGTGGCTCCTGTAAAAACAATAGATCATCTTAAGCTTTCTTCACATAAAGCCTGCACACGATGCCAAACCAGAAACCGATTTCGATACATCGGTGTGATCAGGCAGCAGAGAGACACTTTGGCTCATAGGTCTTGGGTGAATTTAGCTTAATGCTGGCTCACATTTGTTCTTTGGGCACCTTAGACTATACCCACAAAGTCAGCTGGCATGTTTCAGTGAGCAAGTGGAGGCAAAACTAAAAGAGAATGACCTGGGAGCATGGACATGAGGACACTCGCTCAGGAGGGCTCAGCCTCTGCTCCACTGGCCACACGTGGACTGGAAGAGCTCAGGAGCTCACCTCGAAGATTGAGGAGTCCTGCATCTCAGTGCCTGCAATTCCTGTAGTTTTCAGATTCTTAAAAGCTCAGTTTTGGCATGTGGTGTTCTGGGACACCTCTTTCCCATAGCAGATCAAACCTCCCTCCATGCCTGCCCTCCCTTCCCATTTTGGTCTCTGTAAGTTACATAAAGCTTTATCAATTTTGTTATGGCTTCACCATGAATAGTTAAAATGTGCATTGTTCCTCCACAACCAGCTTTACATCAGGATAAAGCTGCTGAGGGCTGTGAGGCTATGCTGGAAAACACTGCAATGCCCTTTGGTCCTACAGACCTCCCCAGGCAAGAGCTAACAGCCATCGCTGGAATCAAAACATGGGAATGGCCAGTAAACCAAACTACACAAAGAAGAGCTTTTCTACCCATCTAGATACCCTGTACTTCCTTCCAGCAAATAAACCTGAGGGGCTGCCAGGTACATTGCTGCCCACTACTCATCCATGTACCTGTTAATGAGTTGCCTTCCTTCTGCAGGTAGGCACAGATATTGGAGCCTCTCTTACCCAACAACACTATACTCAGCTTCACTTCTTTTTCTTCATAGTCTTGATATGTTATGGAAAATATCCTCAGCTTAGATTCTCCCATCCTAAGAAAGGACCAGAGATGGAGGTGGCCCCATTTGAAAGGCAAAGGATGAAAGTCATTGTCATTTTAATTAATATCCTGCAGAGGCACGAAGGAAAGCAAATAAAAAAGGATGAAAGAAAATAAAAATCAAAACAAAATTAGGTCAATCCTCTTTCCCAAGGGATCTCTCTACAGACAGCCCAAGGACCCTCTGCTCCCCACATCTCCCACTGCTCTCTTCACTGTATCTAAGCCTGGCATCCCATTTCCACCCTCCCGTCCTGGGGGAGGACAGGCAGCCTTGGAAAGGGCAGAAAGCAGTCCTGTTGTACAACAACAGTAATCTGACACTGTCTTTAACGAGATTATCTTGTATCCCTCCCTCCTCCCTCCCCCAACACACACAAGAAACCCTTTTTAAGGCCAGTGCTTGTTTGCTTCTCTACTCAGGGAAGCTTATGCTACTGAATAATCTGCACTTCTTTTCTCCCCCTCCATTATTTCTGTCTCTGGGTGTTTCTCCTTTTCCTCAGTCTCATGCTTTTGCCCCCTGGCACTAATAACGTCGTGGAGAATGATTTCAGGTGCCAGTACAAGTGTGTGTTCCAGAGTCACAGCTTTGGACAGGACACGTTGGCTCCCTGAGACAGGGAGCTGCAGAGGACACTTCCTGTGGTCTCACTCACCCCCGCGCAGCCACGGGGAGCTCGAGCATCCCCTACAGAGCCATCAGGCTTCCCACCCCATCAACCTGCTGATGCTAACAGGCACTTAACTGTGGTGAAGGGCAGAAGGGAAGAGGGGAAAAGGCAGGCAGCTAAGCAGGGTAACAATGAAGGACCATGTTTCAGGATGTGGGCACAAGAGATGTGCCTCAAATAACAGTGTCAAGTGCTGTGGGAGAGAGAGGGGCAAAAAATACGACCATGAAAGAGCCTTAAGAAAACACTGGGATGAGGAAGAGTAGGTGAAGCCTTGTATGATCAAAGCTCTTTGTAAGATAGAAGGCAGGAAGATGGGAAGGAGACTCGTTAAGGTTTATAAAGTAATTACACATCTCTTCATCAGTGATACTGCTTTCCCATGAATGCTAACAGGGATTTGGAGACTGCATGTTGGTGTTTGTTACTGGAGCTGAGAGCTCACCAGCTGCATGCTTCTGGGGTGAAAGCTCAGTGCTAATCCTTCACCACAACCCCAAACATGGCAGGTTTTCCCAGCCCAAACGGGGCTCTATCTACCTTACCTGCTACTCAGTGCTGGCAGGCTACCTCCCATGTGTTGCAGAACCTTGCTGGCACAACCATGGTGGGTTTTTTTTGCTACAGTAGTGCTGATTCTTTCACAAGGAATACGAGAAAACTCATCTCTTCTTCCAGACACATATAGTGTAGAGGAAAAGGTCATTTGGTTATGCCTTAACAGTATAGTGAATGTCTTGTCAGACCAAATAATGCAGAATTAAGAAACTTCTACTTGCAGCCCTGGATGGAACAGCTAGTTTAGGACTCACTGCACACCAGGAAGAAGACTTTGGGTGATAATGGAAAGGGGATAGAGACAACACACTCAAAGTTAACTTGGCTCTGAAGACAGATCCAAAACTTCCTACCACACCAAAAATGAGGGAACACTGCATTTTACACAGAAACTTGTGAAAATCTCAGACGTCTAATTTTCAGAGTGAACAATTCTGCGGCCAACAAAAACCCACTTCTGTAGATACAAAGGCTCTAATCTTTTCATCTTACACTCACATATCCTTGTTTATATTTTCACATACGTACCTGAGCCTCTTTTTAATCGTCTTCTTGCAAGTTTAATTTGATCCTGAAGAATCTGGACCCAGTCCCGAGGACCAGGAAGTTTATCCACGTGGTTTGCAGTGCAGTATTTTTCTGTAAAGACTGAAATAAAAAAGACACCATCTTTTTGAAAAGTGCCACCAGAATGGAGAAGAGGAGACTGGAGAGTGTTATGAACAAAATGTATCAAATCACCCACTTATCAAAAACCAGTTAAATGGCCAAATCTAGGATTGTGAAGACAGAGTCAAACTCAGCATTTCACAAGTTTACCATTCAGAAGTCATTTGTGCCTATAAATATCACAGTAATACCATAGTACTTAAAAGAGCCTATCCCAGAGAAATGCTCTACACTTCATGCCTTTCATTCATGAATTTCACACAAAAGCACCACAGAAAAGTAATAGTGTGCTCTGAACTGAGTCTCTGGATGTGGCAGGCACTTAAAAATGCTGCCTTCCATACAGTGTAAGTAGAGAGCTAAAGTTCTGGTCACTTGGTGGCCTCTTGGTCAGGTTTCTAAGCCTGCAGGCAAACTGATGAAAGAGAGAAATCCTGCCACTGTGGAAATCACTACAGTTTTCATACTGCCAAACCAGATGGAAGAGGCTTTTCAAAAAAGCTAATAAAAATAAGCCATTATTGATAAAAAAAGAAATATCCTCCAGGTCCAATTTTGTATTTTGTAAAAATGGTATCTAGAGGGTCAACATTATGTTTAATTCCATAATTACAGCAAATCTAGCCATGTTGTACCAAAACTACAAAATTATAAATGGAGTGAAATTGACACAATTGATTTTCATCATGCACCTGAGAGATGTACAAAAAATAACCAAGAGCAGAAGCAGAAAAAATATTATTACTGTAGTCTATTGTGGTCTTGGTCAGAGGTCTCAAAGCCCAGTCTCCAATTATGTCTGGCAAACAAAGACAGAAAACTGGTCCCAGCTCCAGGAATTTGCAATCCTTGAGAATAAATGTCACATAATGGGATGGGGAAGCATGAATCAAAAAATGTATTTTAATACACACGCTTTTGAAACAGAGCTAGCTGGGAAGTACAAGGGGGCAGATTCAGGCTGGATGTGAGGAAGAAGTTCTTCACCATGAGAGTGGTGAGACCCTGGAATGGGTTGCCCAGGGAGGGGGTTGAGGCCCCATCCCTGGGGGTCTTTAAGGCCAGGCTGGAGGAGGCTCTGGGCAGCCTGATCTAGTGGGAGGTGTCCCTGCTCATGGCAGAGGGGTTGGAACTGGGGGATCCTTGTGGTCCCTTCCAACCCTGACAGATTCTGATCTGTTTTAGCAGAGGACTTTAGAGCCCTCATGGCTCAATGGTTGGACTTGATGATCTTGGAGGTCCCTTCCAACCTAAAGGATTCTATAATTCTATGATTCTAATAGCAAACAAGCTCTCCAAACTCCTTCCACATTAACAGCTTCACAAAACCACTGAATGAAGGGCATTAGCAATACCTTCCTCTGCAGTCTGGTCAGCAAGGACATCGGGGCAACTGAGGGCTTCCCAGAGAGGTCAAAGCAGCCCCACACATTGCCAGTGTCCAGTTTGCATCAATTAGGGTCTCCCTGAAGGTAGAAATAATCTTTCCCTTTTGAACTCATACAGTACTTGACATGAGGGGATCAATGATTTAGGACTCCTACTTATCTCAAACATGCCACTGCAGTTCCTGCTTGTGACCAGGGCCTGGGGACAATCTGTGACACTAGGCTGTACCCAGGCCACCCACCAGAGGTGCCCACTGTGGGAATTATGACTGTTGCCCGTTGTTGTCTGCAGAGGAAACCAGAGTCTGACACCCTTGGAGAGCCAATATCTGAACTCTTTCCTCTTCTCTAACTTGCTTGTTCTTTTCTTGAATGGAAGCCAATGTGTAGCTAGGGAAACACCAACGTGGGCAAAAAGGAATTGGAGTGCAATAGGAAAGAGGCAGGAAAAGTGGGACCTCCCTTTCTAGTTCAGTTGAGCTGTACGGTGCTAACAGCCCCTCTATGATAGACTCAGACTGGTTTCAGCTGAAATGGACTTTTAAAGAGCATCTCATTCCAAGCCCCCTGCCATGAGCAGGGACATCTTGCACTAGATCAGGTTACTCAAGCCCCATCCAAACTGACAAATATTTCCAGGGATGGGGCAGCCACAACTTCTCTGGGCAATCTGCTCCAACAACTCACCACCTTCATAATTTAAAAAACAAGCCTTCCTAATGTTCAGTTGGAATGTTCTCTCTTTCAGTTTAATACTGCTGTCTCTTGTCCTGTCACTACAGGTCTTGGTAAAATGTCTCTCTCCAGCTTTCTTATAAGCCCCTTTTATGTACTGAAAGGCTGCAGTAAGGTCTCCCCAGAGCCTTCCAAGCTGAACAACCCCAACTCTCTCAGCTTGGCCTCACAGCAGAGGAGTTCCAGCCTTCTGAACATCTTTGTGGCCTCCTCTGGACCTGCTTCAACAGGTCCATGTCTTTCCTGTACTGAAGGCTTGAGCTGGATGAGGTGCTCCAGGTGGGGTCTCACCAGGGGAGTAGAGGGGCAGAATCCCCTCCCTCCACCTGGCCATGCTTCTTGTGATGCGGCCCAGGATACGGCTGACTCTCTGGGCTGCAAGTGCACATTGATGGCTCATGTCCAGCTCTTCATCCACCAGCATCCCTAAGTCCTCTGCAGGGCTGCTCTCAATCCATTCATCCAGCAACCCATATTGATATTGGGGGTTGCCTTGGCCCAGGTGCAGGACCTCGCTCTTGCCTTGTTGTTGAACTTCAGGAGGCTCATGTGGGCCCACTCCTCAGGCCTGCCAAAGGTCACTCTGGAGGGCATCCTCTCCCTTTAGCAAATCAACAGCTCCACTCAGCTTGGTGCCATCTGCAAACTTGCTGAGGTGCCCTAGAAAACACTCTCTACGCCACTGATGAAGACATTAAACAGTATTTGCCCCACTATGGGTCCCTGACAGACACATCACACTGACATCTGAACTCACCTCATTGACTTCTGCAGGGAAAGACTTCACTGGCTGGATTTCTAATCAACAACATAACTGAAAAATAACCACTTCACATCCTTTTTTTTTTTTTTTTAAAATCTTTTTCTCCCCCAGTTCTCAGTCAGAGATTGATGGGACTCCCAAGGGAAACAGACTGCCCAGGAGAAACACTGCAACTGATCCAACAAGTGCTGCTGAATACCCAAAGTCAAACCAGATGGTTTCACCCTGGCTAATGATCCTGTTGCAGAAGTGTTAAATTAGTTGTAAGGACAGCAGTTAAAATGTTTTCAGACAGGAAGAGTGATTTTCAGGCAAACAGTCCCTCCTTTAATTTCACTGCTCCTTTTTGTCATGAATGTAGCCTTTTCTCCACTTCTGTATCTCTGTCATGGAAAAGGACTAAAAGTGCCACTAAAGGATATCTGGGCACGTGACAGAGGAATGTCCTAATGATAATAATGCAAACAACATTGTTCTTGTGGAGATTTCATACTGGCTCAGTTATTTCTTGGAATAAATGAAACCACAGTGCCTCACAGCCCAGCTCTCTGGAGGGAAGAAGGGTACTATTGGAGCCAGGCTGAGTAAAGATCCACAGGACATCAGCCCTTGGCATCTTATTCCATCACAGCTTTTAGGGGCAGGCTCCTTGACCAGGGATCAGACACTAGCACTGGGGCAACGCTCTAAATACCCATAAGGATCACTGCTACTACAGTGGTACCTAGTAGTACCATCACAGATGAAATTTATCTATAGTCTCTACAACTGCTCTCCTTTTTTCTCTCAAACTCAAGGGAAGATGTTAAACCAAACCTCATAACTTGCTCCAGTAATAGGAGCTTAGCTACTGAGAAACACTGCTGTCTGCAGTGGGTGATGACTCCTGTTTTAACAGTGCTGCTGCATCCACTGAAACACACTTACCACAGTGCTGCTCAAATCAGAGCTGTGTTTGTTAAAAAAAAAATAATTTTGAACTCCTTTTTCTTCCATTGAACTTATTTATTAAAGCCTTTGAGGGAGAATGAGATACAGATAGACTGAACTCAGATTCAGATTTTTGCAGATTATTAAACTCAAGATAGGAAGGCATAAAAAAGTGTTTGTGACTTAAACCTAATTATAACCATAACTGTAAGAAAGTCTGACAGCAACTCTGGAAGATGTATTTGGACTATGACACAGCCACAACACATACTTATTACAGAACTGCATGGGTTGGAAGAGTTCCCTGGAGGTCTCCATGTCCAGCCTGCTGCTCACAGCATGGCCAACTAGATCACAATGCTCTGGACTGTCACCAGTCAAGTTTTGAGTATTTCCAGGGATGGAGGATCTGCAGCCCCTCTCAGCCCCGATACCAGTGTCCAACACTTACGCTGGAAAAACTTTTCCTTGTATCATGTTGAAATGTTCTGTTTCTGGTGCCTCTGAGCTCCATCTTCTTTACACCATCCCATTAGGTAGTTGTGGGCAGCAATAAGTTTTCTCCTGAATCATCTTTTCTTTAGTTCTCTCAGCCTCTCCTCCTGTATCACTCCACATACATACTTCACCACTTAGCTGCTTCAGTACTGTAAGTCTTGGTGGCCCTCCACTGGACTCAAGCCAGTATGTCAGTGTCTTCCTTGCATGGGGAGAGGGGACCAAAAGTGGACACAGAGGTACTTGTAAAAGGTTCTCCTGCCTCCTTTTGCTTTCGATGGACTGTAAAAGTTCTTCTCATTGTCTCATGTCTCCTAGGTTGGCAATCTGTACCTCAGGACAAGTCACAGCCTCTAAAGTAAGCTTTACTTTGCAACACAGCCTATTTTGGTAACTTGGGTGTTTTCACTGCTATGTCAGATTTCAAATAACAGAATCCAGTTTAGAATCTCTGCCTAACACTAGCCATTCACATGTTGCTATCATAGAGTTTGAAGGTACGTTTTTCTGGAAGCTAGAAAACAGTGATTGCCAAGAAGAAACACCCAACACAGGACCCTCACACTGACTAAGAAATTTGTCGCCACAAGAGAAAAACCACCATTGTTCTTATGATCCTCCAGCTCATTTCAGTTCCAGCATTATCTTCCTCCATCTCTCCCCAGTCCAGCCACCAACTCCTAAACTACTTAAGGAGCAGACACAGTCAGATGCAGTGCATGCCTCAGAATTTTGACTCAAGAGGATCAGTTACGGTGTCATTATGTTTTCAAGATTTCTTTGCATCTCTGATATCCGGAAAAAAAATAATTATCTTATATGAACATTGAGTTTCTAACCTCAGAGCCTGACTTCAGAAACCGGGATCATTGGCTTAAAATTAACACAAGCTGTCCCCGCAGAAGCTATTTTTAACAAGTGAATGAAAGGGAATAAAAATAAGATTGCATATTTTAATAGACCTAACACACGTCAGAAATTCTAATCCCCTTACACTCTCCTTAGCTGAGAACATGTTCTAATTACACATATGAAAGGAAGCACAAGCCATACCTTTTATTGCACCCACAATATTTTGGTCTAGTCCCTTCCGGTTGTCGTTGAGCCCTCTTTTCCTTTTGCCATTTGGTAAAGAGTTAGCCAAAGTCTTGTCATCAAAAAATGCACAGACCAGCTTCCTAAAGAGCAGGCTTCCTGAGCGAGTATAGTTTGATAATATAGAGTCCAGCTGAGATTTCGGCATGAAGACATCAAAGCCTTCTGCAAGTTGCACTTCTGGCTACCAAAAGAATACAAATGTTTTAATTAAATGAGCATTCAAAGACATTGCTACTTCAATCATGCATCTGCTGAGACTTTACAATCATTTAATCAAACCAAGATTTTTTCTGAGCTATTCAGTATCACAGCAGCCTACTTCATTGAAATCAAACCCCATCAGTGAATAAGCACCTTAAAAAGCAAATCAAATAATGACACTCATGACTAGCCACTGTAATAGTTAACAATTACTGACATTATTTCAGGCGGACAGCTATCAAAAAGAAAAGAGATACCTTTCAATATTGGATAATAATGACAAACCAGAGGATCACCCCAGAGCAATACTCCTATGTGATGCTGCCTGGACATTTATCTAACTCTTTTGTGGACTTGTTTCACTGCCAAATGGCGTGAGCGAGCGTGCTGTGGGGCAGCCAGGCACCTCCAAGAAGCACAAACGCAGGGCTACTGGCCTCTTCCATCTGCCTTCCCACGGGGGCTTCCAGTGCAGACACAGCCCATACGAGTAGAAGCAGATGATGAGTTTGAGGTTGCCCTTGGAGCCAACACTTGCTGATCATCCATTTTTCCCTCCCTTTCACGTTCCCAAAATACATGCTTAGAAGAGGATGATGTTAGATAGCCATCTTATTTCAGCATAAAAATCCTCAGTGGTAAATCACAGGGATTTACATGACTGCTAGAAAGGAAGATGGAGGGGAAGAAGAAACAAAATCATTCTGTATTTTACAAGAGCCTCATCTCAAGTACACTATGGGCCAAAGCAGACAAAGGCCTTCAAGGAAGTCCCCTTACTAAGAGTCTTTTTGCTGACCCTGTCTGTACATATCAGAAATCACACAAACAATATTTAATCATAAAATAGTTTAGGTTGGAAGGGACCTTCCTTTAAAGGTCATCTAGTCTTTGCAGTATTTTCTTCTGTGACTACCTCACAGTCCTTACATAAGACACCTCTATGGAATAATTATACATCTAGAATGAAGATACATGATGAATAAACTAAAATTTTTAAGATTTTATCTGGAAGTGTGCAAGGGAGGAAAAATCAGTGGTCATGATGGAAAAAAATAAGCTAACATTACAGCCTTGCTCCTAATAACTTGCTCTTTTTTTTCCCCTACATGAAAATACAACCACTAGTGATGGTGCCTTTTCAAAGATGTTTACAGAGCAAGAGCAAATGCCACCTCCCATCAAATCACCTGCAAACATCTTGAGTCTAGACAGAAGAAAGGGCTGCCAATCTCAGAAGGCTTTGGCTGCGTAATTATTTTCCCATGGATTTTTACAAATCAGTATCAAGAGAGTTACTGCAAGTAGAATATTGTCAAAGCATATACTATTGTTAGATATGCATGTGTACTGTGCAATAAAACTGAAGATTACAATGCTCTAGGAAGCCAGGATGAAGAATCTTAAAATATGCAGACAGTAGCAAAAACAAAATCGAAAAAGCACACAAGTTTCTCAGCTTGTTCTGGACAGAAAGTTGGCTTTTACCTTGAGAACCTCCGAAATGCTGCATCCAGCAAAACAGTCAAGTGCTACTCTACGTGACACTTGACAATCTTCTGATGTAGGTGGGTTTTTAATATGTTAAACTTTCTGGTGACAGAAAAGATTTTTGAGAGTAAATAAATGTGGGCCAAGTTTACAACTTGGGAAGAATTCTACTTCATGTTAGTCAAAAACCAGAATGTAGTTGTCATGGTGATGAAGGAATCCTGTCCTAGTCTGTTACTTGGGTCTTGGGTCTTATGATAGCAATCAAAGATGACCTTGATGATAAAAGACGCCTAGGGCAGACAAATCATCTCCATTAGCACAGCTCTAAAATACATTTCAAACCTCACCAATGCACCAGCGTGGAGGAGTCAGTGTTATTTTAGTGTTGACTATTTTATTCTTAATATAGGAATCAATTGGTACATCAGTGAAATAATTTGAAGGCGAAATGTTGATTTATTCTTTGTTTCCTTTATTAGTAAACTATTCCGCAGTCAAATGCAATCAGTACTTAATTGAACTTTATAATCACTTCAAATGTGACTTCCCAAAAGGAAAAGTATTTGTTAGTCGATAACGATCACGGCATAAGGAACAGGTGGGTAAACTACTTGTCTACAATAAAATAAGAAAGACCTGAATGCCAAAGGCTTTTGCTGTTCTAAAATTAACAGGCAGTGAATTAGATTTAATCCTGGATATTTTAGTAGGTTGTACTATGTAGATTAGAAACGATTAGGTTATAATGAAATATTATAACAGTAAAACAAACATAAGACGGTTTAATTATGAGTAATAGATCATTACATTTAAAAAGCAGGTTCTCTCATTCATGGGCCAGATTAAGAGTCAGTCTCACAAAGGCTTTTTTCACCTCTGTAAGTAGCAGTATTTCATCTCAGCAAATCTGAACTAATTGCGCTGCTTTCAATGGCCCCAATTTTATACACATTAAACTGAGATTTTTCTTAAAGTTCAATAAATATTGGCAAAATAACAACAGTGGCAGTCCTGGCGTGTGACACAGCACACACCACAGACAGACAACCTGTGCGGTATCCTCAAGGGAACATTTATTTATGGTGCTGTGTACAATGTCTCAGTTTTTTCAGGCACTCAGACACGCCGGTCGTGAGCACACCGAGATGCCTGTGAATAAATGGCAAAAGATAACACCACCATTCGTTCTGAAAGAAGAGACTTTCTTTAGCCTTCTCAATATGCTTAAGGTCACATTTTATTTTCGCTGTTAAATATATCTATTTCAGAACTCAACTGTTTTCTTTCCAAAGACAAAACAAAATCAATCTGTTTGTCTGGGGATTCTGGATCTGTAAATTTAGTCAAACAGCTCCTGTGGCACGTGGGGGCGAAAGCATGGGAGGGCAGATGAGGACCTGATTTATGAGCCACATGTTTACTTTTCTTTTTTTTCTTCCTTAGGTCAAATTGGCACCAAAGAAGAATTGTGTCCAGCGACACAACACATTCATAAAGTCAAATTAAATTCCATTGCAAGTACAAAACTGTTTTCAAAACTGTGTTTCAAGCTGAAAGAAGTGCCACAAGCAAAGAAAAATTATAAGCACAAATTGCATATTGGAGATAAATTACCAGCCCCTCCTCAAACCATTCCCTCAAATATTATTAAGCATAATACTACAAAAGGAAAAGCCCTGAAAAAGCATCAAACTAGTTACTCTGTGTCACTACACCGACTCTGTGGCATGAGACTGCAATCTAATTAGTGGTGTGGCTTGCATCTATATAACTGAATTATCATGACTGCTCTTTTTTATTATTAGTTCCCACTTCCAGAAAGGTAGAATATTATCTGCTGCATTGTTTCCATTTACGCTTATTGATACTGAATTTAATTATGTTTTTCTAGCTCGCAGTACTTAGGAAATTGGAAACTGCCTGCTCAAAATTAAAAATGTATTAAGAGAAATTAATGATCAGTTTACTCATCAGTCAGCTGGTTCAGATGACATCTATTTGGTCATTAAGCAAAGCCAATCAGCCACCAGATACACGAGATTTCTACCAATGTGTACACACTACATGAATCAAGAAAATACGCTTACTGCAATTTTACATGTGAAAAGCAGCTATTTTTAGAGCAACAGATTTTGGCCCTTTTAGTCACACTGACACCACCAACAGCGCCAAGGGCCTCATCCAGCAACCCAGTGATGAAGAACAAATGACCCGATTCAGCAAAGACTGAGGTATGAACTCTACAGAGGTGAGGAGTCCCCTGAAGCCAGTGGGACCAGCCAGGCAGGAAACATGGCACATCATCACACCTTGGCAGGACATGGGCATATGTGTGGGCTACGTGTGCTCATCAGCAAATGACAGGGTTGTGAATGGCTTATGCATGCAGCACTTTTCACAGCTCTTGATCTCATGGTGGCTCTTGGCAGCAGGAGAGATGAAGAACAAGTTTCCACTGCAAGCTCAAGCAATGGGCAGCCCTGAACTCAAGGGAGAACTACATGCTCGTGAAAGTTGAAAAAAAAAAGTCAAAACTTTGTAATGAGCACTCTCCACATCTCCTACTGTCTCCATTCACCCCTGCCCAAGATTTGCTTGTTTATTCTAACACAAAGTGGGAGCGCAAGACAACCTGACGAGCACTGAGTGTCCTGGATGAGTCAGTGCTTCAAAACCCTGTGATCCCACGTATTAAAACATTAACTTACATCTGATGAAGTCGATTCGAGGATAATTCCAAATCCTGAAAGAGGGGTTTCTGGCTTTGGGGGGGGTTCCATTGCTTGCAGACTCGATCGCTCTGAGTTTGCTGATAGCTTCTTTTCATTCTCTGCAGAGCTGGGTTTCTTATTCACGGGAATTGGTTCAACAGTTTTGAGGGGCAGTTTTTTCTTTTTATTCCTCTTTCTTGATATTGTTGACTTTTGTGCACAGATCAGAGGAACAGGAGGCTGCTGTCTGTTTTGAGTCCCAACTGAATGAAAGAAATTAATTAATTAAATTCATAAACAGAACTATAACCACGCAGCTGCACCTTTAAACTACTGATGTACTGAACTTATCTTCCAGATAAGTGGTTGGGTTTTCAGGGCTGCTTGTGCATGTGAAACTGTTACATTTTATCACCTCTCCATAGTTTTCCAGTCTGTACAATGGGGATAATGACATTGAGCTCCACTATGAGGTTTTTCAAGACGTACAGATGAATAGTGTTTCAGGAAAATTAGGAATACATGGTTCTTTTTCCTAGTGCCCACTGGAGGTTAATGACATGAAGGACTTAAGCAATGATTGATTTGTACACCCTCCTGAATGACTGAGAATCTCACTGGCTTTGAGCATCTTCTCCTGACAAAGTAAGATAATACAAGTGCCAATGCAATAACAGTTATTTTTATTAATGTAGTCACCAAGTTAATTAGCTCAGCAAGAACATTTCAAGTACCATTATGTCAAGAATGAGTGAAAACACTATTCTGTAGTTTAATTTCTTAGAAAAAAGTGATTCAAATCTGCATTAGTTTGTTTTGCTTATACACAGAAACTGACAGTTCATGTGTTACCTCTGAAATCTAAGCAACCATATTTTATATTTACCAGTACTCTGCATTTTCCACTATCCACAATCATTTGTATAAATTAAGGCACCAATCCTGAACCTGTATCAATGTGAGCAAATTCTTCAGTGGAATGCTACGTGGATACAATTATCTATCTGGATAAATCAGTAAGATCAAGGTTAGAACAAATTAAATGCCAAAAGTGCTACGTGTGCAAATCAAACTTGTTCAAGCTACGAGTGAACTACAAATAGTAGTTGTCTACAAAGCTTAGAGGAAAAATCCCAAACCTTGAAATACCGTTTATTGCAAGATTCCTGGGATATTTAATTTCTGGCAAGGGTTTACAAGGCTGTATTTTGTAGCTTATCATTTAGACAGAAGGGTGTTTGGATACTATTACACTTTCACTTATATGTTTGCATTTTAGTTTTTTTTTTCTTTTAGCAACAACAGTGCCAAATGATTTTCTTTCTCTGCAAAACCATCATTTCATGCCTGCCAGAAAATATGAACTACTCCCAGTGAATCAAGAGATTCACTAATTAACAAGGTACTTATACTGTAGATACATAATAAATAAATGTTCCTGCTGTTGAGGAGCCAGCTCTTCTGGCATAAACCCCAGTGCTGTACCTTTCACCCATGAGCCATTTTTAATAATGCACAGAATTTCAATGATATCAGTGCAACTGGGTAAGGAATTCCCTGTCCCAGCAAAGTCTGCAAAACTGGGTCTTTGTGTGCTTCTTTGTAAAGTCATGACTTTTAGAAAAGCATTTTTATGTGTATCAACTGATATTACCAAACCTGTCTGATCCTCCCGTTGCTCACTCAAGCATTATATGCTGTGGAGACAAGGAGTTTAGTCAGCCCTTCACTCCACCCATATTTCAGTTAATTACTCAACACTCCCTTTTCTCACAGAGGTCATATCCAGCCACTCGATGAGAAAAACCTCCACGGCTCCACTCCCCATCACTCACACTAGACAGGCAACGCAATCAACAAAATCTCCAACATCTCCATCTCCTCATTAGTTTTCACACTAATTTTTTGGAAGCATGGCAGCCCATGATGACCTACCTAACTCCTAGATGCCACAGTCTCGTTATCTTGCTGACGCTAGTGCTCTTCTGCCTCTGCACTGTTCTGTTTCAGCTCCTAATCTAGCAGAAAACTAGACTTTATTAATAGTTTTCCCCAATGAACAGATGTTGCTGGTTCAGCTAGTAGAAAGAACAGGTAAACCAGCATGAAGAAGGGTGGAGGCCATAACATGCAGCAGCTACCTCAGCTGAGGTTACTACAGAGCTGTAACTTTAAAGATCTTTGAAGAAAGTGTTATACAATAACTTTAAGTGGCCTTCCATTTTTTCTTTTA
The DNA here is from genome assembly GCF_000691845.1 of Merops nubicus. NCBI lineage: Eukaryota > Metazoa > Chordata > Aves > Coraciiformes > Meropidae > Merops > Merops nubicus. Next base: position 20,875 of record NW_008589019.1, read on the forward strand.
ACCCCTAAGATTAATGGAACTGCTAAGCAGATAACAGGTAAAGTAGCATATTCCACCTCTGAACAAATACACCTGGAAAACAAACTGGAGTGCTTATGGCATATTGATCTCTCCACTCAGCTCCCATTACTAATCTAATCACATTACATTTTATTTAATTTAGGCTAAAAAGATTCCTTCTAGATAACTTCCTACATTTACCTACGGGTAAAGATCTGAGAAGTAAAAGCCACATTTCCAAGAAGCCCGTGAAAATTTGACTTTGAACAAGAGAGAAGGAAATAGTCCAGGTTTTCCTGACTCTCCACATAGACTTCTGTCTTACTAGACCATTCTTCCTAACAAGAAGATCATAGAATCATAGAATAGTTCGGGTTGGAAGAGACCTCCAAAGATCATCTAGTCCAAACCCCATTCATTGAGCAGGGCCATCTTCAGCTAGATGCTTGTTATGGACACGTGCGTGGGACCAGTCATTGTACCTGCTTGAATCTGCATCAGTTTTCGCATGGTCTTGAGCTCTTGAAGAATAGCCTGCAGAGTTGACTGACAATTACACGTACAGCAGTTTGGTCCAATTGATGAATTCACCATTGGGATGTCTCCTGAAAGAGAGAGGAATGAAACAGGGGAGAGATGGTGTAACCCACACAAAACCACACAAGAACAGTTATTGGCAGGTGTTTGAAACTGTTATCAATACACATGGTCGTGAAATCAGATCAAGGGTAAGAAAGCAAACAATTTTCAGCATGGTCCCTTTTAAGAGGAAGAGGCCATCAGTTTTTATCCAATTACTAGTATGTGCAATTATATACAGTAATGTTACATGGGCTGAGGAAGACTGCTCAGAGTATGAATACAATGCACTCTTCACAGCAGGGCTTCTATTGTCAGGCTGGTTCATCTTGAATAACAATAGCACCAAACCTCATTATAAACATACTTACTTTATCACACACACAGAAAAAAAAAAAAGCCCATCTCCTGGAACAGTCTTACAAAGAACGAAGACACTCTGTGTAATGAAGGTTTATACTGTACATTAAATGAGGGCCTAAGAATTTTTAAACTGCTTGAATGTTACAAGTGATTCTTTGCTATGTGAAGAATTGAGAATGAAAATAAAAAACCCTATTTGGAGAATAAGAAACAACCAAACAACCCAGGATGGAAAAGAACAACCAGCAAGGAAAGCTGGCAAATCTGCTCTTTTTGTTTGCTCTGGTGAAATTGTTTTCTGTGGCATATTTTCCAGTGTTGTGACCTACTAGTTTCCCTTTGAAAATTAATAGAGTAGATTCTTCCTTTCTATTAGTTCTTACTAGCGTTTAACTGAACTTACTTACTTCTAGCTCTAGCCCTGAGCAATGCTCTTATTATTGCCTTGCTTTATAGTTTTGCATTGCAGGTCCTGAATTAGGACAGGCTGTAACAGCTGAGAGATTTCAAGTTTTACCTGGAGAGTCATATCCTGCACTTCAGTTTAAAATAGCTGTACCTCTAGCTTTAAAAACTGCAAATAAAAATTCCCAAATTCAACAGAACACCTAGGAGCATCTGGCAGAAACAGAGGTCAGATGGGTTGCACCCCCCTTCATTTCATAATGTGCTTACAGTCATTTAAATTGATGGCTATTTTACTGCTCATTGACGCGTGCAAGAGGAGGGATGATCACTTTACAAAGCTAGGTACAAACAGATCTAACAAAAATCACCTCAGCTGGTGTCACATGTGGTGGACTTCAGAGAGTGTATTTTCCTTTTCTTCCATAGCCTGACAGCTATCAGCTGCCCTTTAATCATTACCTAGCTAAAGTGAATCCAAGCAACTCATTTAATCTTTGCTCATAAATCCTCCCATTTTTCATTATTACTTTCACTCTCCTCTGAAGCCAAATCAGTTTATTAATACCTTTTTAGGTTTGGTTTGTGTTCTTTAAACAGAACTCCCTGATGTCAGACCCACACAGATGCCCTGACTTCAATCCTCACTTGAAATGGCTGAAAGTCTGGCCATCACTACATCACTTTCCTAGTTCTCTCAGTGTGTTCCTCCATCCTCAAATCTCCCTTTCCAGGCACTTGTTCTCCACCTCCTTCTCTTCAGTCCTTCAGTTCTGAAGCACTTTCTATCAGACTTGAGCAGACTATGGGATACTTGTTAAGTTAAACTGGCGCATCACTTAAAGACTGCTGACATTTTCTGGGTGTGACTCCCCTCTTCTCCTCAGATATACAGATTGCCAACACCACTGTAATTAAAAATTTTGGTGTTTAAAAATATCATTCAATGGACAAAAACTGTTAATACTGCATCAAGATAAATGGTGTAGTTTAACAATCTCTGCAAATCTTGCAAATACGAACATAATAGTTCCACTGGCTTCTTCTCCCCAAGGTTTCAGCTGTAAATAAAACTACTTTTTAAAAGTAAAAAGTGATCTGGAAAGCAGGCTGAGAGTCTCAAATTAAAATAAAAAGAGGTTACTGACTCAGCAGGACTCTGCATGGTTTGATCTCACCCTTCCTTTGTACGCTGTCTATTCACTCAAAGTTCCTTGGGGCATAGATGGGATTTTATCTTTCCAGTGGTCCATGAAGTGTTCAGCCCATTGTTACAAGTACAGAGTGAGTAAAGATAATGTTATCTTTAGCTCTGCAGCAGATGACTCAGAATCCCTCAACCTGGCTCTGTCAATAAACTTTACCTATTTTTTAAAGGTAGACCTTTAAGTAGATGAGGTTCAACACTACTTATAATTTAAAAGCATCAGCAGAACTCTGTACCTTTCAGTAAGACAAGCAGGTACCCCAGAAAGGGGGTCCCAAGAAATTAAGAGAGTTTTATTAATAGAAGACAAATGCATAGTAAGAAGATCCTTCCTCCAGTGCTTTCTCACTTGCTTTAGACTAATAAGGTCCTCGGGATAAAACCTGTCCTCTCTCTTGACCAGACTCCAATGTTCTAGTGGGCTTCTGGAGATGGGATCTGAAAGACTACAGTGAGAGACAGGGTTGGTGGCTTTTGTTTCCTTCCTAACAAAGACTCCACATGGTGGTGAAGTGCAGGTGAAAACTTGGGCAGGTTGTAGCAGTGCACACCTGTACCTCTTCCCTGCTGCAGCGTAACGCGTTGCTAACGGGAGCACGCAGGCACACAGGCTCCTGATGGAAACCAACGGCCCCTTCCCACTGAGGCATGGGGGATTTGCATTATAATCCCCATTAGCACTGATAGAAATTACCCATGTAAATCTACCACAGGTACTGGAAATGGGAAAAGAGACCACCGATATTTAAATCAAAGCAGGGTTCTACTCACTTCATACATATTCATGAGGGCTTTTTATTTTCTTTCTACCCTCCCTCCTCTGATCAGTTACTGTGCTGTAAGAAAACATCTTGTAGAGTGTTCTCAGTCATTGTTCCAAGCACTATCTTTATCATTTTTAGAGGACAAAAGCAACCCTTTTCAACTTGTTATAAATCAATTTTTAATTTTAAAAGGAGAACAGATTTTTTATTTTTATGAAGGAGTCTTTAAAGAGCCATCTCTCTCTCTTTTGGAAACTAGCCAGCAGGCAAATTTGGTACTGGCTTGTATGACTGAGAGAAGACGACACAAATACGACATAAATATGTTAGTTGCTTCCTCTGTGTGAGCAGCAAGCAGCCCAGGACAGTGGTTCTTGCAGCTGGGTCTGCTGACAGTGAATTCACCTGGTGCAACATTGCTACCCCAAGTTTATATTTGAAAAGCATGCGAGTGCAATCCATTGGAAACGATCCTGCCACAACCAAAATGCAATTCAGCTGCTGCTTCACTGCCAGATTTTGTACAGAATGCAAGAAATGCAACTGAAATGGGATAGACAGACTTAATGACTTGTCTTTTAACAGGGCAGATGTGCTATTTGCTGTTTGTGGCCCCAAGAGGCTTCCACTAAACACAGTGGGTCACGGATGTCTACCTAACATCCTGACTCGTGGAACTGCCACCTTAAATCTGGTTTGGAACAAACCACTTTGCTTTTCAAGTATGTTCTTACCCCTCCCTCTGTTGCAGCAATGCTCTAGGTGAATCTGCTTCAGCAGAGGCATTGGACTAGATCTCCAGAGGTCCCCTTCAACCCCTACTGTTCTGGGATTCTGTGGATGCCCAGGCTCCCCCTGTTCTTCTTTTTCTCTCTTCAACTATTTTTGCCAATACTTTTTTCATGACTGCTTTCTATAGCAGCATCTATTAAACATCCATTCCAGCCTTTCCTTGAACCACCTTTATACCATGAGAGTCAATAACCATACTAATTACATGGACTAGTATACAGGACACGCCTATTACATTCAAATTTGAATCCTACAGCCAGCCTACAACATACATCTTGGCTTCCTACGTGGTGTCTATCCACACTGGACAGAAACAGGACTCAGACAGCCTGCTACAGATGCCTGGACATCTCCCCAGTGATGATCTAGGCCTGACAGCCCCAGATAACAAGCTTATGTCCTACCTGAACAGTTTTGCTCTGGTGAGTTGAAACCTGGTGGTAAATACCAAGGAGTAGCATCCTCCTTGAGGAGCATTTCTGACCCCACTTTTAATGACTTTGTCCATCCCCCAAACAACATCTAAAATACTGAGTTAGATGCTCAGGCTCCCAAAGCAAGGGATGAGGGTAACCAGGCATGTGACACCCAGAAGAGCTGCGTGCTGGGTGAGGAGCAGTTTCAGAGCTTGTTCACAGCCCAGAAATGCGTTGAAAAACCCTCCTTTCCTAGAGACCAGGCTCTGGAGCCAAAGCAGTCAAACTGTCCGTCAGGATCCCAACACCCCACTGGAGGCAGACACCTCTAACCAAAGAGCTATACAGCTTGTCTCTGCAAAGGTGGCCAGCAGAGAGGGCCCACACCCATCTTTATGTAATAACCTAAAAGACTGCATTCCTTTCTGCAGGACAGCTGCAGAGGGAGTGGTGGAAGGTGCCTCCTGGTGCAATTCCCCAAGAGCTGAGAGCCTGGACATTCCTCCTGTCCAGTCCAGGAGGTCACTCAGCCCAACCCTTCTACTGCCTCACAGACCACTTTAACCTGTAAGAGATCACAAATCAGCTCAATCCTTACTCCCCATACAAAAAATTAAAGCGCTGATGTTTTCTTGCATATGGGGCCAAATCCTGTCAACATGTTTTAGCTCACATGCTGAATCAGGCCCCTGAGGGGACAGAGGTGCTGCTCCACCTACTTTCTGGATCTGGGAACTAGGCACCTAATCTGTGCAGGCTTGGGCACTTCCGTGCATGCAGAGAACTGTCCCTGCTGGTGCCCGGGGACTTTGAGGGCAAAGAGGAAAACGTGATGAATTTCAGGTCCTTAAACATTTAGAAGGTTGTTATGGTGAGATTTTGACAGCACAGTTTCAGATTTGGACGCTGAATCCCACAAAGTGTTTTTCTCCTCTGCCCTGGATCTGCACCTTAAAAAAACAAAACCTGACTATTTTGTTGTTGTTGTTTTAGAAAATACATAGAACTAGCATGATTTACTGCAACATCTTTCTCCAGGTCAACTGGTACCTCTGTGTGAATCATTGTCCCTACAGAGAGACAGTCAATCTGGTGAAACCCACGTTTTCCAGTGCAGTAACAGTACTTCCCCTAAAGGAGAGTACTGAGAATAATAGTCATATTTTTCTTTTTAATTGTTGCAAGTAATAAGAACTTGTATGCCTTCAGAGAAGGATACACAGCAGATGATCCTATTGGGAAGTATGAACACCTTCAGAATCAACTGGAAACTGATAATGTTTCCAGATGCAATCTCACAGTATTTTATTTTCCAGAATGTAGAACTGTGGTACCCCTTTAGTATAATCCCTCCCTCTAAATTTATGCTTGAATATCAGGCGAAAAACTCTGGACTTACATCTAAACTGTTAAAGGCAACCTTCAGGAATATAGAAGTAAAACCTCCATTCTCTAGGACGTAAAAAAATACCAAGAGAAAAGCACTTTAAGGGCACATTGCCATCTACTTTACGGCAGAATTCTCTGCCAGTAACAAGATGGACCACGCTCTAGAACATGCTGTTCATAGGTCAGACTCCATCATCTCTTCTCTCCAGTGGTCCCATCAGAGTCAAAGCCTAAGGCTGTGATGGGACTTTGTACCAAGAGTCCAGTGGTCAGTTTTAAAGCTGCTGGTACCCCCCTATAAAAGCCAGCAGGATCCTGCTCTGCCAGCAGTGTCACAACAGCACTACGTAACTCATTGCAAAGAGGTGCGGTAGAGGTTGACATTTAATTAGCTATGATTTTAATAACAATGGCAAAAGCTCTTTTAATATGTACTGTATAGAAAATAAGCCTGTAACAGCGTTGAGTAATTCCGTCCTATCACCAAGAATCCATTTTAAGGGCTAAGACAGATGGTAGCAGAACGCACCATGCCCATTTTCACACCTTTTCAAAGTGAAAACTATGTGCTCATTTTGTAGACTCTGAACCCTAAGTGCTTTCAGTGCAGCGGTACAACAAATCCTGACAACAAAGGCAGAAACGCAGTACAGGAGGAGGGGGGGAGGGGAAGCGTTGTGCTCAGTCTCTACTGCGGATCATACCGTTGGGTGCCACGTTTCGCGTTTGACTCTGGAAGGTTTTGGATCGGGTTCCATACTGCCCTGGAAAATGGCCGGCTGGGGCTGGCAGCTCGTGCCACGCGCCGCCCTGGGAAGGGTGAAGGCTGGCCTGGGACTCTGCGGGGGGATTCAGCCGCTGGGCCCAGGCTAAGTCTAAATCTTGAGGCTCCTCCTTCAGCTTTTCTCCTTCTTTGCCAACTCGTTGATAGATTCTTCCAGTGCTGTCATTCAGTAATCTTCTCATCCCTGTAATTTGTTTTTTAATTTCCCGGCTTTCATCTCCTAATGAAAACAGAGCCACAGTTATCATTGTAAATTAGCAAAAACGGTAATGGGTAGAGATTAGTGATTTCAGATGCCAGTAAAAGTTGGAGTACAAAAATAAATAAATAAAGATGAGAAAGAAAAGAGGTGGCTGAGCAGTCATTGGCATGTACCAGGCTATGCCTTAACACAGCGATGGTTGACACCTCTCATGGTTGAAAGACCTGCTGAACTTGGCTTTCTTGATGCCATTTGTAAGGCTTTGATGAGTAATATTATTTTTCTCCAGAAGGAAATAAAAATAGCTACAGCAATTTCAAATATTCTATCCTTTTAAGAGACTGATCCTATTCAGGCATTGGCATCAGTAGATACTTCCTCCAAGTAAAGCCTAAAGGATCAGACCCTTTATATATCAGTTGGCTGTATGCTGCAGGAGAGATCCTACAACTAAAAAATAAACCACAGAAAGCTCCACATCACACACACACACAAAGCCACACTGCACCTATTGATTTTAATGAACAGAATTAGTTCCTTATTTCACAGAATTTAATATACTGGATTATACAGGTATAAATTAAAAAGCAGCTAATACTTGTAAAACCATATATAGCCTAACGGCTGGATGTCTTAAAAATGTAGATTATGAAAACAAAATGAAAACACATACAAAAAAAATGTGACTGTTCCAAATAAATTCAGGACGTTTAAATAATAACAGTTACATACTTTAATACTCCCGGCACCATTTAAGTATTAATTTTACACATGAAACTGCTGATTGCACAATGAATATATGTGTTTGGGGCAGATAGTAGCTATTTTGCTCGTTAAAGCATACATTACATTTCACTAGTAATAAGGAAGTGTTCATAGCCCCTTCTGAAATAAGAAGCTTCTATTTCTTTTACTGGTAATACAAAGATCAAATATCCTAAGCAAATGGAGTCACGAAGATCATGAAGCTGATGAATCAACCTCCTTTATAGTATACTTAACACAGTAGTACCTGGCATCCTCTATTCAATTCACATTTGAGCTTCCCAAAATAAATACTATTTTTGGCAAAGGGATAGCGCAAAGAAATCTTCAGAATTAAAAACCAACCCCCCCTCCAAACCCAAGATGCAACATGCATCATTTCTGGTTCAACAAGGTATTTGAACACGTGCTAAGGCCAGGCATGTGAATAACCCTATCAACTCAAGAGCACTACCCAGTTGCCTAAACTTAGGCACACGCTTAGGCAGCTGGTTAAACCAGACAGCTAAGAGAGCAGCAACCCCCTCCCCAATGGGCCAGCCTCAACATGGCTGGGATGTGCTGCAAGCCCAGTGCACCCAAGGACACACAGCACCCAAAGAGGGAGTTTTTGCTCTAGGAGGCAAACCAGGAGAAGGGGAGACAAGCTGTACAATCTGCTCCAGCCTCTGCTGCTGAATCAGAGCATCTCCTGGTTGACCTGGTGCACTGGTTCCTTGGGCCAGCACCAGTGGGCTCCAGCCCACCCCAATCCAGAGAGAAGAGTGGGTGGTTTGCAAGAAAGCTTCTAGTCCAAAGTTAGAAAAATCTTTGTCAAGCCTGTACAGTGATATTTTAACACCTTTTGCACTCTAGCTCAAGCAGTGACAACAACCCTCTGGAAGGAAGTTTTGCACTGTATTTATTTTGTTGGTTTCTCTGAGGATTTACGTGCGTGGGTGTGATTTAATTAACAAATCACAGCACCAATTCCTTTAAAATGACACTTTCTGGCCCCAACCCAAGCAGGGATTGGCTATTTGCAGCTCCCAATGTCAAGAGGCTGCAGAGTACTGCCGGACTCCAGCTTCTGAGATACTCAGACCCATGGACTGACGACGGCCTTTCTCCTGTGAGTGGCTGAACCTGCCCCTAGCCCAGCTCCAAACGCTCCCACCACGCCAGAGCACGAGCAGACAGGACACTCACCCTCGACCATTCAGCAGTACACCAGGCTCTCAGAGATCTACGTTGGCAATGTAGATTTGTATTCAGTATCAACATGTATCTGAGTATCAAAGAAGCTTCCCACCCACCTCCTCTTGTGTGCAGTGACTGTGTGCCACATGGCTGGTCGGGTGACACGCTGTTAGAAAGATTAAATTTCCCTTACCCAATTACATAAAATATTGATGTTAATTGAGCTTATTCAGCCCTGATTCTGGTCCCTTGTTCCTTCATATAAAAGACCCGCCCACAGAGTGAGCATACTTACCTCCAAATAGAAACCCCCTACATTTACACTACAACAAACCTTCAACATGCATCCTATGTAAGCATGTCTTTGTATTTAGGTAGCACCCTACATAAAACACAGAGATTCCTCCATTGTGAACTCGTTTCCTGGGGGCTTTCTTTGTTTTTAGGGATTTTTCTGTTTGCTTTTTGTTTGTTTCTCATGTTTTGTTTGGGGGATTTGTTTGGTTTTTGTTTAATTTTTTGATGTTGTTTTGTTTTGTTTTATAAAGACGTGTTCTGTTTTGTAAAGAAGGGCCTTAAGAGCATACAGGATATGAGCTTGACTAGTCTTCAGTGCAACTTTACATTCCCACTGTGTGTATCCCCCATGCAATTATGGTTTTTTAGATTTTAATTTGTAACTGGCCAGCAACAGCAGTATCCTTCCCAACACGAGTGGAGAGCAGCTGATGTTGCATCATCAGAATCTGCAGGCAGGCACAGGAACAGTAACAGATTTAACTTCTTGCTCCCTGGTTATCTCATTTGGCTATGAGCTCTAGAGCCCAATGATAGCATTTTGTTATCAGCTATTTCACTTCTGATGATTTTCACAGATAACAAACCATTTAATTTAAAAATGAAAAAAAAAAAGGAAGATGTGACACAGAGAAAATCAAATAGCCCAAGCTACTGTGTCTACAGAAGGGCCAGCTTTGTTTTTAAATGTTGAATGGGGTCATCAAGGAATGAAAAAAAGTTTGTTCCATAAAAAACTGCATTACCTATCTGTGAAAAGCCTCCTGGGCCAGATGTTGAGGCCTCAGAGGAGCTGTGCATATCTCAACCTTTCCCTGTACTCTTGTAGCCATGCCAGGGCTCCTCACTGCTCCCCAGGGGATGGGGATGGCTCCGACTGGCAGGCTACAGGATCTGCCATTTGGATTCCCCATGAATCCTTTCGGTTTTATCTGAAACCAATTAAGTTACTTGCAAAATGCTAAAATACTTACTACTACTACTTACTTAAAACTACTACTTAAAAAAAACCAAACCCTACTTTAAAAAAAAAGCAAATCACAGTCCTATTTAGGAACTTACAAGTAAAGATTGTTAATATATTTTGGTTATGACTATTACCATTTTTTCAAAATTACTATTATAGTTGTTTCTGTGATGAACCCTTATACACAACCTATTTTTTCCACGTGGCCTGACTGTAACCTTACAAAACGAAAAAAAGCTCTTTCAGAAATACTACATTAAACAGTCATAACAAGTAATTTCCCCAACACTCATTTCCATCTCTTTTTGCACTGAAACTGTGCACAGCATAAAAAACTCCTGCTTTGAAAACTGCCAAAATGTTTACAATTACAAACGCATAAACATAAACCAGAACTGTCCTAGGGTGAAGTAGCAGCCACATGCTACATGTACACCTGTCTGAAGCAACAGGCCTGTAAACAACTCCAGTTAGCTAAATATTATTGACAAATCATTAATTCCATTCTTTGCCCCCATATGGCTGACCATCTCTTCACTACTGTGCTTATTCAATTTAATATAAATACAGTACACTGCCTACAAACAGGTTACTATACTTTTTCCAAATTTGTCAACTATTATCATAGTGCTACAAAATTATAAAACTATATGCAACCTCTATGGTAAAATATTAATTTTATTCCAGCATTAGAGAAGTGGTAACTACATCTGTAATTAATGTGTGTGGTTTGAAGTGTATAAATGAGTGAACAGAGTTAAGGCTGGACAACTGTCTGTATTTGATGTTTTCCTCCTTTAACTCATACAGACAAATAACCATAATGTTCTCTTGGCCCAGGATTTTGCCATTGATTTCTTTATTTTTAACATTTATTTTTATCATATGTTTTGGGAAATATTCATGAGTAGTTGACTTTTTCAATACAGTTTGATTTTCTATGAATTACCATCTAATTTTATGTTACGTTGTGTTTTGGCAGATGAAAATCCTACAGAAACTCTTCCCCTCTTGGCTATACACAGAGGGATTTTCCCTCCATCAGGCTGCCTGCTGAAGGTACTTTGTATCTCACAGATTTCCACTTTTGTGTCAAACTAGGCTGAAACTGGTGAACGAGTTCAGAAGCTCTGGGGAGGGTGGGAATGGCAGCGACAGCCAGTCAGACAGGCACATGTGAGCTGACAACATGAGCCTGGTTTGTAAGGAAACAAGGCTCCAGAAGTGAGAAAAAGTGGAAGTCAATGTGTGTGGCTTGAAAGCTCAATAAAACATAATAAGTCATTGCAACGGGTGATATAATCAAACATATTTAACGCCATTTTATTAGACACCACTCAAATGCTGCCCTTCCTGGAAGAGGGCCAGCAAAATCTATGTGCTGTGTTTGAAGATTTTGTACAGGCTAATTCAGAGCAGCTCCAGCAATTGGGAGGCACGTGCATGCAGGGCACACGTCACCATGGCACAGCCAGGCTGAACTCCCCAAAACACCTTTTTGAATGTTCCATGGTGTCCCAAGTATTTCCTTCAAAGACAGGTACACTAGAAGGGAGCTAGGCATCCCTTCTCAGCAAAAAAAAAGACCCTAACTTTCAAAACTCAAGATATTTTTGCCACTGTCATCTTCTACAAGTAGTCCTGAAATAGAACATTCTTAAGATGAGCACAGGGAAAACAGAGGAGCCATGTGCATGATTCCTTATTGGATCAAAGGTTTCCTAAATAACATGGAAAGTCGTTGTGACTGCTTTGTGGACAATTTGAATAGGGCACCTGCGTAGCTAAATTGATGGGGTAAGAAAGCATTTCTCAAACAAATGATCCTCAGTCTTTGCTGGCATATAAGAACCTGTATTGAACAAGTAACACAGGCAACAACACGCCTTGCAAATTAAAGACCTAAACCCGAGTCAGCAGGGAGAGCAGTGGTCACGAACAACGTCAGGGAGTCACACAAGCAACATGAGTTATGAGCTGGGGACTTTGACTACCCTAAGCTAACACACAGGGACATTTAAGCTGCCTTAGCTGAGGCATCTTAGTGTTCTAAAATACCACTTAAAAGCACTTACTATCTTCATGTCACCACACAAAGCACTAATATTCTAACTGCAGGAAGAGTGGATCACCCTCACATCAGACCCCCTACTCCCAAACATGGAAGCACATGGGCTGATTGACATCCCTGCCTATGAGGAGAGACAGAGAGCTCATAAGTATCACTAACGCCGAGGTAAGCAAAGCAATTTGGAGAATCAAAACCAGGATCAGAACCTGGGACCACTCAGGATCTGGGGAGTTATTTCTCTGGAAGCTGGATCAGCCTAGTTGGCCTGCCACCACCACCACCACATAACTGTTTTGAAGAGCTTGGTGAAATGGTTTCAAAACACCCGACAGGAGCAGATACAGAAGTCTAAGCTACACACTTCCGTGCCACACTGCAACAGTTAAATCACTTGGGAAAGGACAAGTGAGCAACTGGTCAATAAATGTATATATTAATGGGGTCACATAATTAAGAAAAGTAATAACAGATATGCAACAACTTCCCCCAGTTATTCGAAATATCCCAGGTCAAGATCACACTCCAGCCCCGAAGGGAAAGGCTTTACAAAGTTAGATCACTGGAGAACACAGACACATAAAATACACTTATAGCAGTCTTAATTACAGAAGCTCCTCCTGCAACAATCAAACCTGGGATACAATTCTATTAAAACTAACAAGTAACTTCACAGACTTGTGTTGTCAACTTCTTCTCTGTGAATAAATGGCAAAGGATGTTATTTCTGGGACAGAATAAATTCTTGAAATTAGTGAGTAACTTATGCATCGCTCCCCTGCTCCAAGAACACATTATTTATTTTTACCATGACATAGCAAAGTTATTAATCTGCTGCCTTCCATTCCAACAATGTGAAATGCTGTAAAATGCACAGACACCTGCATTACAGCACATTTCAGTTCCACTTTATATCAGTCATAAACATCTCTGTTTTGGACATCTCTTCAAAACAAATGCTCTGAGCACACTGTGCGTAGCATTCAGTTTTATGAAACTATAAAAGTTCTTCTCTGTTAATTACACAGACAAATGTCTCATCACACATTTGATTACCAGGATAATATAATTAGTTTCCTACATTAACCTTTCAAACATAGAGCCTGAATTTCAAGTTGAAAGCATTGTAAAAACACTCAGTCTGGAGGTGTATTATATTTCCACTTTTTCGTGGCGATAATAAAACATAAAGGCTGAAAAAAAAAAACAATGTGGTGCATGCAAAACATTTTTTTTTTAATAGATAAGCTAGGTTTAACCAGAATTGTCCACAAGAAGTGGGTGTACAGCCCCCTCATGGGCTTGTATTTCCAAGTCTGGACTAGCTGCCCTGTGACAGAAGGTTTATGCTGATAAGTGGTAAAAGCCGAAGTCAGGTCTCTCTTAAATCTTGCCCATATCCGAGGTTTAAGCACTTCACTCTGGACTGCCTCCTCCTCCTCAGGTTGAGCTGGTATCAGACAACTAAGCCCTTCCCTTCAAAACAGAAGGGATGCCACTCCTCATCCACAAAACACAGCAGTGACATTCCCCCCTCCACAAATTTTGCAAAGGCTATGGTTAGTATGTCCTTCAAAAAAGACATGATTTCTTGTTTATCATCTTACCAGAACAAAGGATCAGAGGAGAGTAAAAGCCACCACACCTCCCCCTCCAACACAGCTCCATTCAAAAAGCCATTTCACTTCACACCATTGCAACCATCCGAGGTCACGTCCAATAACACCTTCTCCTAACTGTGCTGAAGCTTCCCCCAGTTTTCAGCCTGCATGTACACACAGCCATGCTGTACCCATCTGTGCTGGGACAAAAAAATGCCATCTAGGTTCAACAGCTCTTTTCTGACATTTGACCCTTAATTTATATGTATGTTAAGCAAACTGATTTATTTACTCTAGGAGCTCCCCTCTTCTCAACAGTGCATCTCTTTGCTTTGAGTTCATAGTTTCTTGACTGTGCAACCAACACATATGCACATCCCATTTCCAATAAAGCTTCACTTGCTTCTATATGGGCATTAACGTGTCACCTTTTCTAAAGTGATGTATCTTAGCATCCATTCACATACTAAAGGCTGCAGCACACTAAGGTTTCAACAGCTGATCCCACAAATCTGCTATACTGGAGAAGAAACCAAAACTGGGGAAAAACATGACTCTAAACCAGGAAGTTGGGCTGAAAATCCTTCTGGGTTGAATTCTGGCATAAAACAATGAAATCAAGTGAAACAGTGATTACACCCTGAAGCTCCTTATTACTGGACAGGACACGAAGCTGGGGAAAGTGTTGCGACCCCACCATCCCTGAAGTACATGAAAAAATACTCCATGCAATGTGAAAATTTTTGAAGGACAGCTGGAATGCCAAATGCCACTCAACCCAGATCCCTGCTGAAAGGTGGGAGCTCAGATTTTGAGTGCCTTCAGTCGAGTTCAGTTCCTGACACTGCCTCCCCTACATCTCAGATCAGTGTCTTTGTCATTAGGAATCTGCATAGAAGAGGACACCAAAGTAACCTACTGAAAATGAAGTGGAGAAGGTTACATGACCTCTGAGTAACTTACTCAACTGAACCTAACCCCAAGGAGGAAAAAAAAAAAGCCTAGTCTACAAATCTTGCATGGTCATACATCACTCAGACCTGTCAAAACCAGCATGCTTTGAGGATATCTGAGAGCTGGAGATGGTCAGGAAACAGCATCTTTTTCCCTTTGTAACAACTGTGTGTGGACTCCCACGACTGGAACTCTGTGTTTCGGTACCTGATAAGGAAGACCCTTGATAGGACTTGCATTCTTAAAGGTTAAATTCTGGCTGGCTCTTGAAATAGGTGAACTTGAGGCACATAAATGCCAGAGCACACTCGCTCACAGTGAAAAGCTGGGCATGCTCAAAAAACCCAAACCAAACCAACAAACCTAAATACAACACTGCCAAACCAAAATCAAAATCAATTTGTCTGACTCATGGCAAGGATGTTAAAGCACAGACTCCTGCACATGCTTAGAAGCATCCTGGATTAAGCAATTGCTTAACTCCTGCCAAAGCTTTATCATGATTTAGGGTTGGAAGAGAAAGCATTCCAAGTAAACCTCTGCTGGAGCTCACTCCATCAGGTTTATCAGACTTCACCGACGAGTGCTTACAGAACATGAAATCCAAACACAAAGCACAGCAGACACCTTCACTTCTCCCTGGAAATGGGTTTAGAGAAGAAATATTTGCTCAAAATCCTAATTGTGAGAAGCTGAGAGGGCAATTTAACTCAGCTGTCACCCCTGTGTAAATACACCAACCATCAGAAGATTCCACAGTGCCCAAGACATCCTCCTGCTCCCTCCCATTTGCTGCTGACCTCTAGAAAGGGATGTGACACTCTGAATTAAGGAGACAAAGGCATTTTGCATGCAGACTGACTTCAGGTGCTGATTCACACCCTTGGGACCAACACTTCTTTCTGGCTCCAGGAGGCAACATGCACAAACTGCAGAAACCTCCTATTACCCTATGAAAATGTTTAGGCTCCTGGTGCTGTTAAGGAGAGGCAGACAACCTCAAATCTATCACTGCAAAGGCCTGAGCAAGGTGTCCAAGAGCTGGCTTTATACAGCAAAAATCAGTATAGTAGCTTGAAAATATGGCCCTTACTCTGCTGAATTTGGCACACTGAATTTTTGCCAAGAGGTGCTTTACCCAGGTGAGGTCCTGGATGCAACAGGAGGGGGCTGGAAGCAGGAAAGGAAGAAGCACTCTGCAGCTGAGGAGTCATATGGGACAAAAAGCACACAGAGAGGAAAGACAAAGGTTTGCTGATAACCAGTCTTATCATGCTGCAGTATATATCATGCTCCAGACTCTGTATTACTTCTCTGTTTTCTTTACACATTTTTAACTGTTGATTTAATTTAATTTTGCCATGGCGGGATTAGCAGGCAAGCTACAGAGGTGAAAGGACATTACATTAAGACAGCACATTAATCCTCTATCCCACCCAAGGCAGAAGCAAAACCAAACAAATAGCAGCTTCCTGGAAATTGAATTTCTGTTATCCAGATGTCAAAGATGTAATACCCCAATTACACAAACTATTGCCAGTGAAGCATGCCAGCGAATATGCAATGTAAATGGGGTGAGCACAGAGCTGCAAAACTGCAGAGTCAGCATCTGGCTCTCTGAGTGAGTGATAATTAGCACTGTGTGTAGACACTAATAAACATTTATGTCTGAAATTACAACTTTTAGCAGTGTTAATAAAGGATATATTGGCAATTCGTAGAATAAAAGGGTCTTGAAAAGAATGTCATATTAAACAATGGCAGGCGCTTCCTGTGCTTGCACAGAGATTTTTCTCCTCCCTAATTGCAAATGGCCACGCTATGTTGCTCAGAAATTAATCAACACAAGCACATACCTAAAAAAACTGGTTGTGTTTCTTTGGTCTCTCCATTAACATCATTGCTGTAGTCAGAGATCTTATATATCTCATGATGGTAATCTGGAATGAAAAACGATAAAAAAAATTAGAACTCAAGTGATCTGGAAAAAATGAATGCTGAACACACTGCTACAGTTTTACTACATAATTTATCAATATATCTCCAGTTTATTTCATGTACATTGAATTAACCACAGAAAATGTGCTCTGTATCAGCACCTCCAAAAAAAAAAAAAACCAAAACTTTGCTCACACTGGAGAGACTCACCTCAAACATTTCACAGATTTTAGGGAATAGCTATGCCTGCCCTAAATTACTGTGTTCATTTTCACAGCAAATTATCCCACCAGATGCCAATTATCTGGCTTCTTGCTTTACAGATGGAAAGCAGATTTACAGTGAAATCTTCACCTTTCCAAAGACCAAGGGAAATTTTCAAACTTCACCTCACTAAGAAAATGACCAACGTTCATTAGGGCTGCATCATTTAGCTATACTGACTCACACTGGTGTCAGTGGGTCTCTAAATTCTGAGGAAGGGAGGACCAGGGACACCTGAGGATATTTGCCTATAGAAACTAACATCTGCGATGACCTTCAGAATAAACAGTAGCATCTCACATCCAGAGGTGTTACAGGATAAAACAATAAAAGAAAATAAAATTCACCACTGAACTTCTGTTTCAAATGAAAGAATGTTTTGCTGTGAAGGTCCCTGCTGTAATCCCAGGCAGGTGTTCAGGAAAACCAGAGCTTTGTTTACATGTGTGTACAGAGGGAATACTAAGTCCAAGACAAGAAAAAGAAGTGTCTAAAGGCAGCACTCCTGGATGCTATGTTCTGCCTCTGCTACTGGCACACACTTCGTCCTTCGGCAAATCGCTAAGACTGAACAATATATTCAGTGTCTTGAAGCAGCCACCTCCCCACCTAACTCCTTTAACCCCCTCCCAGTTCCCAAAGCTCTCAACTACTCCCTCTGTCAACTGGATTTTATGGTTACTTCCCTCACAAAAAGCAAGGTGGAGATTAACTCATGGAAGAGCATGTTGGGGGATTCCCTTGAAAGGCACAACAGAAACCACGGGTGGCACAAGCAGCTCCTCCTCCCACGAGCAGCACACCTGCACCTCTGACAAAACAGCTACAGGATCAGAAAGGTCTCCTGGAAGCCAAACTTTGTTACGTGCTGCTTATTCACACAGCACGACTGTCCTGAGGGCACGAGAGAAGGAATGACCCAGTAAGTAAACCAGAATTGAGCTTAGCACAGCGATGCAAAAGAAAGAAAAGGGCCCAGAAAGAAAATGAGGGGAAAAAACCACAACAGGGAGTTGGAGAGGTCAGCAACGAGGTGCTCCACAAAGGGTTCTGTTGCCTACAGAGCACGCCCAGTGAATGAAATGGGTAAAGGTGAAGTCTGAGATATGACATCAAGGAAGTAAAGGTTCCTTTCATAAGGCTAAAACTACAGGATTTATACTGGCTGCTGTCTATGGTCATCAGCTGTCCTGTCGAGGAGGGGTGAGATGAAGCAGTTCAGTGGGCACCTGGGGGCCAGCCACGGTCAGCCCAACACACTCTGCATTTTTACCCCCTCATGGGTATCCAAGATCTGCTGAGAGTATGTGGAAACTAGGAATTAAATGACTTACAGATTCACTTTCCTTAGATATATAGGTTACACGTGGTTCCTTCTCTAGCACTTCCCTCTGTCCATCCAGCTGGTCACGATATTCCTCTGATCTACAGCTGCCACCTTAAAGGCACCCCACTTCATCCCAGAGGCGGCTGCATTTTACTGCAGGAGTGGAATTCCTCTCGATCTGGTCAGTATTGATCAGCTCCATAAGGTGCTCTAAAGTTTTTTTGGGGACAGAATAAGCACTGTACGGGTGCATATCCTCAACAGATGGTGTGTTACCAACGAATTGACACAGCGTAGCCTTTTCTCTTTGGTTTCCTTCTTCTGCCTGGCACGTCGCAGCCCAGGCGCTGCGAAATCCGTATCAATTTCACAACAGCAAAGGCTAAACTGTGACATTACAGAATGACTCCTGCAAGAGGCAAAGGCCAATTACAAGAGACAACTATTTATACATAATTATCTTTCTAATCAACTGCGATAGAAAACGAGTATGCGAGGGCAGACTCACATGCAAAATGTGATGTTTATCTCCTTCATTCTCAAAGTACAAAACCATAATTTTCTCTTTAGGATGTGTTCTTAGTGTGGCTTTTTGACTTTCCACATCCAAAAAGAGGCCCCAGATAAAATAAGAATCTCTAATGATGCACCATTGCAACTGAATTTACCTATTAAACCAAGGTTAAATAGATTCTCTTATACACCAAGACATATCAAAACCTGTCATGAATGGCAACTGAGAACTGGCAAAACAGTCATCTACTTCTGATAGCACACATATATTTTTACAGTTCCTTTAAAACAGAAATAAAACCATGTCTTCAATTTCAGTTTTGCTTTTCCACCTGTTTCACTTTCACCCTCTCAGGCTCCAGCCCAGTCTTGCACTAGCTCTGCCTCCGAGCTGGGAGCACATTCAATATCAAAACCCCACAAAGCAAACGTTTTCTCTGTAGAAATTAAACCCTTGACAGGTTTGCTGATGCATAGAGCCCTCTGATACGTTTCAGACAAGTCTGAGGGGTCACTGCCCCTCTGGCTTTTAATAGGGAGCATGTGTGATGCTCCAGACTCCCCTTTGATGGTACAGCAGTTGTTATTTACTATTCCTACCATGTGAGTTTATTTTTATCTTTAAATTTCTTTGCATGGAACGTGATTTTGCCAAGTGCCTGCAAAGACACTGCTTTCCAGACAGTGAGTCTTGACACTCGTGTGTGTGTCCCCCCCTTTCCCAAGTGTGACATTACACCCAAGCAGTCACCTGCCTTAAACTTGGCATGCAGGACACACACGGCGTTTCATGGAGATATTCCCATCCAATACTTGCAAACACAAAAGGAAAAAAAAGATCTCAAGTCAAATCCATCAGGGCAAAAAGATCTCATCGGCAGGAGAAGGGATAAAGCCCCAACCAAAATAAATCCCTAGGGCTGGGAAGTCCACCTGTTAAAATGCCTACCAGCGCCTGGATCTTTTTATTATTTATTAATAAAAAACAACAACAAGACTGAAACGCGGTGCTGGGCTGCTTCCCCGACATGAATCCAAACACTTCCCCCCCGCGATCTCTTTTAAAATATCCTATTTTCAAAAGCAAACACACCCCGAGTGAACAAGTTACACGCCAGCGGCTCTCCCTTGCCCACGTACAATTAATTAGCTGCGTGGATTTTTAATAAAGAAACCTCTATTCGGCTTTTCTTTGAAATACGCAGTCAAACGGAGGAAAAATCACACCCAAAACACAATAAATCCACAGGAGTTGAATGCTAAGAAGGTCCGTTGCTGCTCAAGTGTCATTATTTTTTTGCCTGCTTCCCGATTTTACCTTTTCTCCCCCCCAAAGCAGGATTTACCACGAAACACGATCCAACTTTATTTTGTGCTAGCTCTGCCTGTAAAAAAAGCCACATCTACCTTTCTGGGTATGTATTTTTAGGGAGGCGAGGGGGGGTGTTCTGGGGACAACACGCAACATACATACAAAATAATTTTTTAAGGGGGGGGTTTAAAGAAAAAAAAAAAAAACAACAAAACAGAAAGCGTGCGATGGTTTTGGGGAGTTGAAGCACAGGATTGCGGAGTTAAATAACAGACAGGGGAGGGAGAAGCGATACGGGGAGCGGGAGCACTGGCGTTTCGTAACGCCCCGCTCCCCCCGGGGCAAAAGTCCGGGCTGCCCCCGGCCAGGGAACAAAGCCCGAGCCGCCCCCACCCCCCCCGCCGCCGCCTTACCTTCGTTGATCAGTTTAAAGCTTTGGGATTTCCTGCTTCTCTTCCTCTGCGTGAACTCCATGGTGCGGGCAGGAAGGAGCGGGGCGGCCGGGCGGCCACCCGGCGGCGGTGGCAGGACCAAGG
>NW_008589020.1:0-15800 GCF_000691845.1 Merops nubicus
GAGGCGGTGGGGTACCGCCACCCCTCGCCCCGCCGTGCTGTTAATGAGGCACCGGTCCCACGGTAATTAAGTTTGAGGGGCCTCAGGGGATCCCCTCCAGCCTTCCCCTCAAGGCAGGGACGACACAGCGCTCAGCTCCGGGTCCCGAGTCCTGCCAGGTCTTAACACCCTCCAAAGTATGAAATGCCATCAGCCTCCAAGCGCCCCCCCACCCCCAGCCACAGACTGCTTTGCGTTGAGAGGGACCTTTAAAGGTAAAGGTCATCTAGTCCAAAATACCGCTCCATCACTGGACTTCTTCACAGAAGAGAACTTTTCTCTGACACCTCATCTGGTGCAAGACTCGATGTTTACAACCACTGCTTCTCCTGTCCTTCTTATTCTCCTGCCATGAACCTGGCCCTGCCATCTCCATAGATACAACCACCACTGAGTCCACCAAAACCCTTCTCCAGCTCAACCCAACCACTTTCCTCAGCCTGTTATGCCTCAACCCCTTCACAGCCTCCACAGGACTCACTTCAATGCCCCTCTTTTATATATTGTGGGGGGCCAAAACTGCACACAGCATTTCAGATGGGATCCAATTAGTGCTGAGTAAAGGGGGAGCTCGTTGCTTGCCTCCACCAGCTGGCCATGGTCCATGGACAGACAGAGCCCAGCATGCCGATAGCCTTCATCACTGCCAGGACACGCTGCTGATGCTGCACTGAGGGTGTGCTGCTCATCCTGTACAACAGCAGGAGCCTGGTGTTTCCTTCTGTTAAAGGTAAGAAAAAGAACAAGACCAGCAGAGAAAGTGTCTGTCTACTTCCACAGGCTGGTACTCAAATATTCAAGAGTATGAAAACTAAACATGGGAGGAGACAGGTATCTGACTGGATATGTAGTAGCAGCCTGTAACTTGACCCTTAGTCCTTCTGGGGTGTCCTGAATTTTAAGGAAGCTCAGAGCAGGACCATAACACCACAGAGCCATCTCACAAACAGCATGCCCCATGGAACTTCACAAAGGCATGAGGTACCACAGAAAGCCTTCACCCTCCTCCCCAACTAGACACACCTAAACTCCCCACAGGAGTTTCTTTTGTTAAACCTAAGACAAAATTTCAATTTTTTCCTTCACTGCCCCAGCCTGTCACACAGACAGAGGGAGGGATGATGGCAGACACCTCAGAGGCAGAGTGGAACAAGTGCAGGTTACAGCAGGGAGAAGAGCCCCCAGCAGAGCAGCAAGTTCTTATTGGCTTTTATTCCACATTACAACATTAAAAGATATCATGCTTCAGGCATTTGCTCCACAGTAGCACTGAAAAGCACACTCCAGCTAAGCACTCCAAGCAGCTAGCACCTTCTCCTTCCTATGAAGTTAACTAAGGCAGCAGAAACAGACCAAGAAAATGATGCTTGGCTTCCATAAATGTACAACCACTGTCTTTTCAGTCAACAAACCTTTGCACTCAGACATCCATGTTGTCCAGTGGATGTATTGGGCTGGGGTTGGCACAGGGGACCTGCCTGCACAGTCCCACTGCGGTGTCTGTCCTCTTCACACAGCTCCACATCGCTCATGCTTTCTCAGCAGGTAGCTCACAGTGCAGCCTCAGGACATCCACATTCACCATGTTGAAGCAGGTATCTCCAGGAACTTACACCACCAGCAACATTCAGGCCAGGCAGCAAATGTGAGTTATTACTGCTGATTTGCAACACAGCCTGGAATTATACCAACCAGATAGAACTAAGGCAGAAAGCTCAGGTTTTATTTCCCCAGGAAACATAAGTACACTCAAGTCCCACCACACATGACAGCTCTGTCTTCTTAAACAGGTATCTTCACTGTGGAAGACTAGGTTGAAGGACTGACCTCTCCTAGAGTAAGAAAATTAAGAAATGGTCTGAAATCACCAAGGTGGGATTAGTGGTTCCTACTTCACTTGAGTGGAGCAGCCACCCACACAAGCCATTAAGTGCCTTCACAGCCTTTCACACATACATCAACCATCACCACAAGTGCTACACAGACCACAAACTGACTTGGCTGCCTAGGCCAGCAGCTGACTACCCTCCACAGCAGTGTGCCCTCCGTCCTTCCCCTCAAGTGAATAATACTGGGCACCTGCGGCAGGCTTCACTCTGAGCTGGGCAGGCACCCAAGCGTGGAGAAACTCCCTCAGGTGGGTGTTGGGAAACACCAGAGCAAAGGCATGTGGAGCGCTCCTCCCACTCCAACCCCTAGCAGCTATGTCACTCTTCGAGTTGACACAGAATCCCTGTCTTCTGCTAACCCAGCCAGCACGCAGACCCAAGGGCAGACCTATAAGATCTGTAGAACGGTTGATTTGACCTGGTCTCATGGCACAGCTGCACACCAGTTTGTGGGGGACTTCAGCACATACGAGCAGCAACAGGTCATTTCCCACCAGGGTCCCAGTCTCCCTCCAGCACCTCCCTGCAGCAGCTCTCCTTTAGGAATACCTGCACATCCAAGGAACAGCAGAACCTCACCTCTAGGGCTCATTAGAGCTGATTGATACCCTACAACTGAGTCCCAGGAGAGGGAGGCAGACGTTATCTTCATACAGGGAAGGCCATCAGATCTCAAAGCAACAGCTTCAACTTCTAGCTCTTTAATTGTTCATATCATTTACAGTCTGGCTAGGGTTCTTGGGCAGTATCAGTTACATGGATTAGGAGCTGTAGAGGACATTAGTACAACTCCTCTTCCTGATTTTTTTACAGCTTAATGGACAGGAAGTGTTGCTGGTGAGCCTCCAGCTCCTGACGGTTCAACCAGAATCTCCCCATCTTCCCTTTGTGCTTTTTTCTGTCCTAGAATCACTCCCAATTAACAGTACAAAAATAGAACTGATGTCATCCATCCCTCCTAAGCTGCACATGCATTATTCATCAACATGCCCTAATTGATTCCCTCATAACCATGAGCACTTCTGCACTTGTCTATGTCCTCCTTGTCCAGCAGAGCACAATTTATGAAGTTTTATGCCACTTGGAAAAGGTACCTTCAAAGTGTTACCTTTCACAGCTTTTCCAGTCAGGGCTTCAAGTTAGATCTTAATACATAGAGCTATCAGCCCTCAGTTGTGTGTCCAGACTGGGAGATCAGTACTGCTCTAGATACTCTGGGCCCTTTTCCCACAACAGGGTCTTTAAAAGAGTTGAAAGGCAGGATTTGAGAAGGCCTCCACACCTCCGAATGAATGCCCTGAAACGTGTAATCCACTAAAACACACAAAGAGTTGAAACACTCTTGCAAAAACTTTCCACACAGGTTACAGAAGCATCCCCTAAAGCTACTCACCCTGCCACAGGGGTCTGTGAAGACTGTCTCTAGAGCAGGACAAAGAAAAAATAAAAACAACTCATCAGAAGGTTAGCTCAGCTTTGCCTTCAGTGCCCTGGCACTAGAATACCTCTGGATTCTTCCACCCTACACCCTGTGCAAGAGCTCTGGAAACTGAAAGCCTGTGGTGGGATTCTTGGAAACAGAGCAGATACTATCAAGGTGCAGCCCACAAACACAGTCCAAGGAGCAGGTCTGAAATTCACTTTACAACCCAAGCAGCTGGGAGTTAGCATATGACACCCCATTCAAAGCAATTAATAAATCACAAACCTCACCACTGGCACAAGTGTTTTGGGTTTAACAGGACCACCAGCCACAGCAATTGTTTCTCAAGTACTCTAGTGACAATATTACAACTGCTACGGCACCACTTCTGCTGCCGGTGGACATGCCCTTTCTTATATTTTTCTTTTTCAAGTGTTAGGTCTAATCCATGTCACTTTACCTATCATGCAGGAAGCACCATCATCAGTGTGCCATGGAGACACACTAATGGAGACACCACTTCCTGGAGACTTTCTCTGGCCAGTGGTGCTACACAGCACTCTGCCTCACACCACGGGTCACCTGCCTGAGCAGAGCTGCATTGCCTCCTTTCCCACATGTCTTTACTTGTCTCTGCTTCTTCTCATGCCTTCATTTGATGCTCGCTCTGGCTGCTGTTCACTGTTCCCTTTGCTTGTGGCTGCACTGTCCCACTGTGGGAGAAAGGAACAAACTCTGGTCCCTCACTCCCAGCAGGCACAGCCAAACTGCAGGATGGGAAACCTGCGGGCACTGCCAAGCTGTTCCCATCCTGAGAGTAGTGGGTTAAAAAAAAATCAGAAACAGAAGCATATTCTACTCCTAACATCACGCCTGATGTGCCACTCAGTTTTGTGCAGGACTTCATTAAGGAGTTACCAGGGAGTCTCATCTCAGAGCAGCCTGTTAAGTTTATGGCGATTCAGCTTCATGGGTATTTAAGCAGCATCACGGTATTCACCTCGGATTTCACTTGCTCCTCAACACTCACGTCTGCAGCCTTCTCGTTTCCCCACTAGAAGGGGCTCAAAGCCAGACAGTGGAGAACAGAAACAAAGGAGTTTCCTTTCGGACAAGTCAAAGGCAAGCCTCATGACATGAAACAACCTGAATACTGCTGCACCTTTGCATGTTGGGCTCTGTGCTAGCCCAGTCCAGGAAAGGTTCAGTGTCATTCCAAAGTGAGATCCCCCTGCTTGGAGAGCTGGCATTTCTTCTGTTTTTTTAACCCTCTGGTGAGCTGCTTCAGGAAGGATTACTGGTCTGAAATGCTGTAAGGCCATTGCATAACTCAGCACAGCACTGCTCTCTTGAAACACTCCTCAGCCTTCAACACCCTATTCTCAAACACTGCATAATAAAATCGGGTACAGCCACCCAGAAAAGGCAGCAGGAAGGTAAAGCAAGGTACCACCTCTTCTAGAGGAAGATGGAAGGGCTTACAATGTCAGGTCAGGAAATGGGAGAGATGTGATGATATACAGGAGGGAGCGAGGGCAAGGTGGGTGCTTTGCTCACAGGAGAGGCAGTGGTATATTTAAAGAAAGAAAAGTAACAAGTTTAAGAACTAATCAAGGGAATAACTTAGTAGAAAAGGTCACACAGCAGCTCCTCGCAATCCCCACAGCAGGGTACCTGGCTAAAGCAGGGCTCATCCTGCTTGACCACCTATTACAAAGACAAGGACTGTAAGGCCACCAGCAAAGCCCACAGTAGTGCTCAGACCTCCCATAGCAGGGGGCAAAGTTGAACCGGCACCTCCAACACATGTAAGTGCATCATTGTATTACCTGTGAAGGCCCCTTAGCAAATTCACATCAAGGTCAAAACCATCTTGTAGCTACATAGCTTGAAGTTACATAGTTTTCTTCTTGCTCAGCTAAGCCAGAGCCATGTACTGTGGTATCATTGAGAAGCAAGTAACCAAAATACAGTCTCACAATAAGGCATTACCAGATTCTTCTTTCCACGTAAACCCAGCCTGAGAAACTAGACATCTTCACACTCCCACCTAGGTTTGGCTCACTCCTTTTAAGCCCTCCTTCCAAGCTAATTGGATGCAGCAAGGTGAGCACAACAAAATCCATCTCCACAAAGCATTGGCCCCTTCCTGGCCAGCAGGGGCTCTCTGCATCCCAGGGCATTTCACTCACCTAGGACAAGGGAAGAGTGTAGGGTAAAATGAAAACAAACAACCCCAAACTAAAAACCACCTCCTTGCTCTTCTTAAAAGAAGCCAAACTCGGTGGCTGGTCAGAACTGCTGTACTCCCAGCTGTGCTTTTTAAGCTACAGGGAAAAGGCACAAGGAGTTTACCTCTTTCCAGCAGATAGCTCAGCTTGTCCATATTAGATGCACAACTGATTATTAAGTCACTTCAAAGACACAAGGTGACCTCCTTCTTCCAGGAGATGAGCTGAGTCAGAGCAAGGGAAGGCTGCTGTTCACTTTGCGTTTATCTTAATGGCCCTGACCAGCCTCAGCTGGGGCTTCCACTCACACCCCCCTGCCCAATGGCACAGGGCTTCTATTTAAACTCAATCCTGGGCCTATAGTCCTGGGTTGTGCTTGATTCTGGTTGGTATTGATGAATGCAGACTGTTTATTTAATTTGATTTTGGCTCTGCCTTATCACTATAAGCTTGCCTGATATTATGGGTTCTTGGCTGATGCTGACTGCTATCCCTTATCTTGCCTGGCTTACCTCACTCAGGTGCTGTGGTATGAGTACTAACTGGTAAGAATCCTGGTCTAGTGGTCCTGGGATTACCTTGGCTCCTACTTTCTTGTTCCTTTAAAAGCAGCAGGTGTTTGATATTGATAGAAAAGTTAGGAACTATTTCTCAGTCCCTACTCTTCTCTCTGGGGCTAAAGTTCTTGGCCCCTACCCTGACTGTCTGTTGAAAAAGGCCTTGGGGCTTTACTATGACTCAGAGCTGTGCATGAATGATGCTGATAGCTAGGGTGGCTACAGACCAGCTAGAAACAGCAAGGGTTTTTCTCTCTTACTCACTTCCCAGTTGCACTTCAGTTGCTTATCCTGAAATTTACCCTCAGAGATGAGGGTGGCAAAGGAAGGAGTTTGTCTGGGACAGGGGAAGGATATGTGCAATTAAATGAGTAATAATAAAAGACTTTTTAGTTTTGAGCAGACATACAACAGGCAGAAGGGCTATGGGTGGATTGCCAAGGTCTGAGAAGAGAATCTATTGCACTTGTCATATTAATGCTGTAAGACCTACATGTACATCTTTATTCTGTAGACTCATCCAGGGTTTACTGTTAATCTGCAGCCACAAAACAGGACAGCTAGCTTTCCTCTCTGCTTTTCAGCCTGCTTTCCACTCTCTTCTTTGGTATTCACATGGGAGCTAATCTTTTGTTTCTTAGAACACCCGTAATCATTGCAAATTCCTTGATTGAAACAGCCCATATGTAGGGATTTGTGTTGATTTCACTTTTTGTTTACCAGCAGTAATGCTTCCTTTTTTGTATTGTCATCCTGAGGCAATACACTGTGTGAGACTCCCTGGTCACACACACAGGACTGCTGGTTCAGGCAGTGAAGTATTAGTGTCACAAGAAGCTGGTCCTTTCCTGACAATCCACTGCTATCTGGGGTTGCATCCCACCTGGAGCTCTCTGACCAGTGCCTACTATCCCCCATGCAGAGCCTGTTGTACAAAAGGGGTTTCAGCAATGCCCTGTGCACTGCCATTAGCATTTGAAGGTTTTAAACTCCACACAACTAAATGCAAGCCTTAGCATCTCCTGATTTGCACCTACCTACATTTTCCTTGTTGCTACTCTGATGTCCTCCCTTATTTTAGCACCAGTAGATATCAGTCATATTTCTTGTGATGCCAAAACATCATTCAAAAAAATCAGGTGGAGTTGAAGATGAACATAATCGCACTAATGGCAGAAGCTGATGTGCTTAAAATCCACAATTCATCATGTTCTACCACTGCAGCATCTCCTGTCTTTGGGAAGGGATCTTCAGAGTAGTTATTCCTGTTTCTTCACTCTGTGGGAAAATAATGGTGTAATTCAGTGCTTTCTGCAGTCTCTGTCCTCCTGCAGTGGGTGGTATCTGAATTTTGGAATAATCTAATATCATTGTAGTCTGCTTTTCCTCCACAATAGGAGTTGTTACTTATTTGAAAAACAACCCCTAAACAACCATTGTTTAAGCTACATTAAACAGCATTTCTCCCTTTCATTGACTCCTCTGGCTTTACAATTGTTTCTGAGGTTCAGGAGCTTAAGGAATTGTCTCTGTTTCAAATGGATGTTTTCATTTCTGCAAGGCTCTCAATCTCTGGGGCATGATTTAACAAAACTGTTTTGGTGATGGGCGTATTTTAGTAGGGAATTGATGGAACTGTGTGTATGAAGGAGGTAATCTTGGGGCTGCCTGTATACATGAACTGTCCAGATGCATAAAATGGGATGCAACACAAACATGTGACTTCTTCACCTGCCTGGCTGGAGCGTGGGCAGGTGAATGACCTTCCTTGCTCAAATACAGCACGACATGCACAGCCAGGCCTTTGGCAGGAAGGAGGAGAGGACAATGCAATCAAGAGGCAGGGCAATTTTTTTTGGGAGCTTACTATTTAGAGATCACAATAGCAGTGAAGGTGACAACCTACCTGTTTGAAGAGCTTTGGGAGCTGCACAGCACTCTGTTTCAGGCACTATCAAAGGGTCATGAAAGAGCAAATGGTTGCCTTTTAACAGTCTAGCGTTCACAAGGTGGAGGAACAGGACTCAGATCCTTCCCTTTCCCAGCTTCTGGTGTAGGAAGCAGCATTTGGGATTCTCTTCAACACTGTGTGTGATAAGCTGGCACAGGACCCATGTGGATGTCCCAGCATACCCTTTCTGATTTGCAGTTGTACTGTGCTACTTCCTTGCTCCCCTCTACCCACCTTCTTCATCTACATGGCACTGGGGAGAATGAAAGTGGGGAGTAAATTAAGCCAGGCAGCGTATATTATTGTCTGCACCCTGGTCTAGACCACACAAAGGAGGATTTTGAAAAATATTAATTTGCTGAAGTTAATTGGCACGAGGAGGGGGAAGGTATTAGTAACAGTTTTATTTTCAGTTTATTTCCAAGCATCCAAAATAACTACAAAAAAAAGGCAAATTAATCAGCAGAGCGTCCATGCTGCAGCCAAGCTGCACACACCCATGGTAGAGGGGGTTGTTACAGATGACTGAGCCTGGAAACACTGCATAGCAACCGGAATCGTGTGAAATATTAGAGGAAAATTAAAGAAAAAACACAAAAGAGGAGACAGAAGAAGCCAGAGGATGACTAGAACTGTACAGAAGAAGCCAGAGGATGACTAGAACTGTAGCTGCAGAGGGTTAGAAATCAGCCAAGAAATAGGAGTGAAGTTTACCCAGACAGGTTTTTGTGTACCTGCCAAGAGCTTCCATGGACACAGCAACCCTGGTGTGCTTCGACACGGAGTCACAGATGGACAGGACGTGGGGCAGAGGACTGCAGCAGGAGGTGACAACCCTGGTCGCTCCTTTGTGCAGCCACTTGCTCCACAGGGGTGGAAAGCAGTGGGCAGAGAAGGGCTTTTCCATTGATACAGACTCCAGGCAGAGGAGGTGTTTCTGAACATGCGTGCCTTGCTCTCAGCTCTGCTGGGAGATGAGCAGGAAGGAGGGACTCTGGCTCTCTTTCAGGGTGCTTTGATGTTATCAGGAGATCTGTGCACCTCTCTGGGCTTTGCAGTGAATTGCAGAGCTCTTCAGCTGTGTCAGGCTGGAGATATACTCCACAGCACACAAACTTGTTTTTCTTAGTCATCTTTCATTTTCTTAGTCATATTCAACTAGTCCACGCCCTGGGTTTAACGTTGCTTGCATACAGTCTGGGTGCAGAGCTGAGCAGAAATGGATTGCTCCCAGATGGTACTTGCACAAAAAGGAGACTGCTGCATTGCCAGGAGGGGTTTGGGACACAAATGCTCCGAGCAATTCCCCACCATCAATTGACTGGAGCTGGGATGAGAGGCCCTGAAGAGAACTTCTAGACCTGGACACTATGACTGTGGCAGGAGCACAGGTTGAAGCCAAAAAATCGTCCAGAAAATGCAGGGATAAGACACATGTATGGGGAAGAGGGGACCACAGCACAGTATAAGGGGTACAACTCCACCAACTACAAAATCTGTCTCCTATCAACAGTTCAGCCATGGAGGCCCAATAGGAAAAGGCAGCATTGGGAATAGGAGCAAAAACTTCCAGAGAAAAGCAAAGTGTGGGGAGTGTCCACAGCCAGTCCAGCAAGCCAAACGGTTTTGTGAACTTGCCTGGCTGTGAGAAAGTTTGTTTCTTCCTCCTCTCCCATTTTCAAGGGCTCTTGGGAGAGTGATGCTGATCAACTCCAGGCAATGAGGGAACAAGTTCAGCAGAGCTGGAGCTGCGAGACCTCAGCACTCCATTTTTAGCTGGTTGCCCTTTGCGAAAGGGAGACATGGGGAGCTGCATGGTTACATCTGGGGATGCTGCTCTAAAGCAACAGCAGGCAGTGTTGTTCCCTGCAGCTCTCACTCGAGCATTCATTTTCCAGGAGATTCTCCCAGCACTCACAGACAGCTCTGTGTAGCCCAGGAGGATGTAATGCGAGTTAACAGTAACTAGCAGGAGGAGGTTGTGTGTCGCAAGGAGCTCAGGAGGCAGGTGGCATGGCCTGATGCACTGTCTGTGATGGAGATGATTCAAAATGTTTGTGGTGAAATCTTGCCTTTATTATTTTAGGCACAAACATCCCACATATCTCCAAGAGACCAGCATTTTACTCCCACGATCCAAAGACAAAACAAAATAAACCTCGGTACTTACAGCTACAATGCACAACTCTGCTTTATGGAAAACAGCATCCTAGCCTCAAAAAGTGGGCAAACACACCTCCCTCTTCCTGGCTCAAAGCTTTGTATCTTTATTGCTAAAATCTCCTGTGAGTTCTGCTGTCCAAACAGCCTGTAAAACCCATAAACATCTCTCATCACTTCCTCTCATCTTTTTAACTTCTCTTTGGGCTAAAGCATTGTTTACCTCCCAGACTACACTGAAGATTACTGCCCAGAGACCACATTAAAAGTAATGTTGCATTACCCTAAGCATCCAAATATTACACTAAACACAAAACAGCCTGTCAAATGAGATACTGCAGGGAAAATTCTTGTCAGTCTTATTGAGTTGTATTGGTGATTTGGTATGTCCAACAGCTCAAAAAGATATTTTTCTCTGAAGAAGACATGAAGCAGAAAGAATCAAGAGAAAAACTGTCTCTCAAAAAGAAAGATAGAATTCTTCTCAGTGGGGAATGCTAAAATTACCCTTCCAGAATGCCCCTGTATCATCTTTAATCACATTTTATCACAGTTTAACAATCATATTGCAGCAGGTACATATGCACACGTAAGAGCTGGCAATTAGGCCTGGAGTAATGTGCCACTTTTTAGACATTAATTTTTGTCAGGTTTGAGGTTTGTCATCCAAATGCAATTTGCAATATTGTTGCAAGTCAAGTGTACTCACAGCCTCTGAATGATGCGGTTTTGCCAATGACCAGGCCCAACAAAAATGACAGCACCAGCAGGAAGAGAATCCAATACGCAGACTGTATTGTAAACAAAAGTGTTATGATATGAATGATCACTGGTGGTACAAACAGTGAGTCGAGGCTGCCCATAGTTGGCATGGGAAACAGTCAGACCAGCCAGTTAAATACATAAGAAAAAGGTGCCCACATGGCGATTCTCACCCAATCTGCCCGCGTTCACAAAGGTCTAAACAGACCAGGGCCCAGCTCCAGGGAGAGTCAGGAGGTCTGCCCTGAACCAGGAAGCTCTGGGGAGTGCACTCCACAGACAGACACTCCTGACTCCCTGCCAGTGGTCCCAGCTTTTATCCCCCAGCAGACACATGACCTTTGTCAACTCAATGCGGGACCCCTGGGGCTCATTTCCCTTCTGGCTCTCCCTGCAGGGCCGGCTGCACCCTGGGGGGAAGCTATAAGGCAAACTCACCACCTCTGTATGAAGGGCTGTGGGAATCACCCATATGTCAACCTTAATTCAGGGCTCCGGGTTCAAACCCCAGCGTTTCAGATGCATACTAACGTATCAATGCTCAGTACTAAAATTGGTGTTTCTGTAGTTGTTCCCTTGTGTCCAGAAGGGGTGAAAACATGTTTTTCTCAGGAAACTCTTCTGCCACAGAGTGAGGTGTGTGCTACAGACAATACGCTGGGCATTCAGTCTGAATGATAGTGCAAAGCTCCACATCACCCAGTTGATATAATTTACAGTTGTTCTTATGCAGACATTTATCTTCATCCCAACAAGAGTAGACTGCTATATAAAATACCCCCTGAAAAAGCAACTAAATATTCACAAACACATGTCTCTGGAAAGCAAAGCCCATGAGTATGTCCCTGCAGTTGCTAACAGTGCTCTGGGAGGAAGAGGGATTTTCCTCCTTTGTGGGTTGGCACCAGATATAATTCCTAAAAATTCAATGCTTTTCCATTCTCCTTCTTCCTTATCACCAGATTCTTCTGTTTTATTTGTAAAAAAAAAAAAAATTATGAGACTTTGTTCTTGCTGTATACCCTCCCCACTGACTAGGGCTATGAAGCACCTGGAAGAGAGAAGAAACAGTCATCTACATGAAGTGGCAAGTGGAAGAGGGAAGGGAAAAGCCTTTGAGCTGGTGCTGCTGTCCTGACTTGGAATTTTGAGTTCCACAGCAGAACTGGCACTTTATGAAGTCACCAAGGATGGTGGGGATCTGGGTCAGTGCCATTAACATCATGCACCGAGGCCTGCCAGCGTTTCCAAGGTACGTGGTGTTCACTATACTGCCCTGACATGTCCCTGTCCTGAGTGTTTCTGGGGCCACAGAGGCCATTCAGGGTCAGGACAGCACAAGGAGAGGTGTTGCTGCAGGAAGTCATTCCTTTCGGGTGAAAAACCATGAACTGCTTCATGGGAGAGGGAAATTTAGGGCAAGTGTCCTGGATAAATCCCAGCACAAGCTCCTGCTGCCTGTCCCTTTTTGCAGCTTCATATGACCTCACTTCAGCTGAGGATTTTTTCCCATGTCAAAAGCTGTTGAACACTCTATGCTGGTAGGGCACCTTCAGATCTTCTTCCTAGGTGGAGCTGAATGTGAGTGATCTGTGTCCAGACTCCACAGTGGTCCAGGTTCAAATGTCTCAGTAGTGATTGCAGTGGTACCACGCACACGTGGCTGCTTGGAGCTGCTGTCTGCAGAACTCTGAGAGCTGTAAACACCACCGCTGTCAGGCTAAAGATTTGGATTACCAAATAGTGGAGAAGCTGCATACAACAAACACCACATAGTTGTTATTAAGACCCTTGATGGAATCCATCAATGATTAAACAACTCATGAATCCCAAATTAACATGTTTACACATATCTACAGTGCCTGGAATCATTATAGCCCACCTTCATTGATTTGCTCGTTGTTTCTCCATGCATCAAAACTGTCACGCACAGACACAACACAATTAACTCTTGTATCTGTTCTTTTCATGACTTCTCTCTACATAACCTGTGCTTAAGGTGTGATAATCTCTCTTAAAAAAAGAGAAAAAAACCCCAAACCAAACACCTCCCTCCTCTTAAAAAAGGTGGCTGTCTTAAACCCATACATTTTCCTGGTTGTGTTTAGTCTTTGTTTTTTAAAGCTGCTGTTGTTACAGGTAAACCCTAAGAACCTTGTTGCTGCAAAACATTAGGAGGAATTAGTTTATATTCCCAGTGTATGTCTTGCAGGCACTTCACAGCATGTTGTGCATAATCTTTTCTTGCTTCCTCCCACATGAAGTTTTCTTTGCTGGTTGAGTGGCCATTTCCTATAGTAACAAAACAGATAAAAAAGGAAAAGCCTTGTTAAACCACAAAAACTAGCAAAGGATTTAGTGTAGTGCCTGAAATGAACTTTTAACTCACTCCCATTTAGAGGAATGAGATTAGTCAGAAAATTATGTCCTATTGCCATAATGTCACGTTCTGCACACTTCCTATCCCCTTCCTTTTCTCATCTTCTCCCTTGTCTATTCTGCCTGTGGTTTCCCTCTGCACTTCCACTCTCCCAAAGTGGATAATGGCTGCATCCCCCTGGGTAATACACAGCCCATACCTCCCAGGATGCATCAATAACCCCACTTTACAGTGATTTGGGAGGGAGGAGAGGTAAGAGAATCTGCCTGAAGCTGCTGGAGAGGCTGAGCATGAAGCCCTGAGCAAGGCTCTGCCCAGTACTAGCTACTGTGCAGCATTCTGGCAGTGTGGTCAGGATTCAGGTGCCATGCTACTGGAAAGCAAGAGGCTTATGCCAGTGCATGACCCTCTGCCTCACACAACAGTGATTACTTTGTTTAACAGTTTAACCTTCCTGTTGACTTTTGGCTTGCGACCGTGGATGTGCTGTCATTCAGATGCTCAGCTAGGCAGAGTTATGTGCTCTTGGCAGCAGGCTGAGCGTCTGAATGGAGGGGTTTGGCACTAGCCTGCTTGGAAGAAAGCTATTTGCCTGCTCATGTTCTCATTAGTATCTGAGCTGATGAACTACATTCTTTCGCATTTCTGTCTTCCTAGATACAGATCTGGCTTCTTTCTTCAGTCTGAGCTAAATTCTCAGCCAAACCACTGCTGGGGGGAGCTGGCTGGTGAGCCTGTGTCTGCACTGTTGAATTCGTGCAAACACTTGGAGAGCAGAGGTGCACTGTCTGCCTGACGGCAAGTCCTGCAGACCCTATGACCATCCAGAAAAGTTTGTGTAGCTGGCCGTAACACAGTCCTTGATGTTTTTGAGAGTGAGGTGCTTCTACTGATCTACAGTATCAGAAAATTGCGCGACAGTAGCTGGGCCTCTGCCAAAATGTAGGTCTCTCCCTAGCCCCTCTTCATAAATACCTTAGCTAGTTTTATCTTGTGTTGCTGTTAGCTCCAGCCCAGGGAAAAACTTGCCCCCAAAACTATGCTATCACTTCTATCCCTCTTTCCTCTCCCCACAACCACCCATCCATGAACTCCTTTTGCAGTAGGTAATGTCAGCCTGCTGCCACTGTCCCTCACTCCATCTGGGAGGCAGAGAAGTTTTATCTGCTGCAAGAAACTCATCTTTGTGCTTTGCTTGCACTTTCCTGCTGGAAGGAAAACCTAGATGCTCTCTCCACAGACAGGATCAGGCTTAGCTCTCAGAAGAGGTGGTAACTGCATTCCCTGCAACAACATCTGTGCATTGCCTCTTCACACTCTATCCTCAAGTGGGTCTCCCCTGTCTAACCCATTATCACTCAGAAATAGCAAAGGAGCACAGGTAGAATTTTACTGAATGAGCAAATTTTGTCTGCAGTTTTATTTTTTATTTCTCCACCCAGTTGTTGGTTTTTTTTGCTCTGTGTGTGCACACAAGTGGCTCTTTCTAAGCACATCAGCAGCGGATGATTGCTTGTTAATTAGTGCTTTGGGCTATTTTCTGGCTTTCCTCTCCTCCCAAGGGGACGCTGCACTGGTGTCACTATCCTGGTGTGCCACCTAGTGATTGGACTAGTCCCTTGTCGCACATCATTTATCATAGGCGCTGAGTGCACAAATTCTGGCCCCATTCGCTCACAGTCACCTGGATTACTTGTGTAATTACCAGGTAACATGGCAACACCTGCAGCTCCTCTGCTCTGCTCAGTCTGTCCAGGCAGGGAGCCCAACACACTGCTTTTACCTGCTCACTCCCACTTCCTCTCTCTTTTCTGCCATC
This sequence comes from Merops nubicus, assembly GCF_000691845.1. Classification (NCBI taxonomy): domain Eukaryota; kingdom Metazoa; phylum Chordata; class Aves; order Coraciiformes; family Meropidae; genus Merops; species Merops nubicus. The sequence goes on from NW_008589020.1 coordinate 15,212, forward strand.
TTCCAGCTGTAGTATCTGCCTTATCTTAGGCGTAGGCAAGAAATGGGAGCAGACCCTTTGCCAATGTACCAGCTGCCAGCTTGCAGGTCACCTGTGGTCATAGTCTAATAATGTAAGGTAACTAGCATAAAATAGAAAAAAACTTATAAAGCTAACCATTTGTGTAAAAGAACAGAAAGCTGAGAGATTGATTGATTTGCTGATGACTGCAAAGGGGTTGAAGAAAAACAGATGCTCCTTTGATCTGCCACCCAAAACAACCCTTATCTAGGAAAGTGGTCATAAAAGTCAGAATTCTCAAGCTTTCTGCAGTTCTCAGCAGAAGAGGAGAAGGAAACTATTGACAATTAGCAAAAGAAACACAAAGTAACATCTATCACAAAGATATCAGAAGAAAAAACACAACTAATGAGAAAGCGCTGATGCACCAAGGACAAGAGCTGACCAGAACTGACCCAAAGCTATAAACTTGCCAAATCACCACATTCCAGATGAAGGGTGAAAAGTACATCACGAGGAGGACATACGGCCTTCCTCCCAGAGACCACCGCCCGCGTTTTGAAGGCCCACAATTACCAGGAGGAACTGC
>NW_008589021.1:0-11617 GCF_000691845.1 Merops nubicus
AATATAATAAATATTTTTATTATATAATAAATATATAAAAGACATAATATAATAAAACACTCTAAAAATAAAAGGTATAAAATAACTGGCCAGACATCCATTCCAAGGGAGAGAAGTGGAGATCTTGTGGTTATTATGAACAATTGAATGGTGTCTGAAAACATTACCATACCACAATACATAAACAGGACTGCAGCCTACAAAACGTGTAAAATAATTCCCCTTTATTTATTTGACCCCTTTACCCTCCAGAATCTTAGCCCATGGGATTCCTGCAAGCAGACCTTTGAAGAGTGCAGTGTTAGAAGTCCTGTAGAAGTCCACAGTCATAATCCTACTTATTGCCGTTTCTACCTTGTAAATTAGTAAACTCCACCATGTTGTGGTCACTGTCACCAAGGCTGTTCCCAAACTTTATGTCCCTAACCAGACCTTCTTTATTCATTAATACAAGGCCCAACAGTGTGCCTCTTCTCGTTGGTTCCTCCACTACTGGTATTATGAAGTTATCATTGATGCTCTGCAAGAGCCTTTTTGATCGAGCGTGCCTAGCTGTGTGGGCTTCCCAACAAACACCAGGATACACAGATAAACAGAAGTCTATACAGAATGATGAGATGCAGATTTTTTCACATCATTTCATGTGGTAAAGGAGAGGGTGTGCTTCTCAAACAGAATAATGAGAACTTAATGGATTAAATAGATTCGCTCTGCTTCCATTCCAGTACACTACCAGAACTGCAGTCAGTGCAATTGTGTGTGTTATCCAGCCTGTCACTTCCATACATATCATACAGAAATAATATAGCATAAGAGCTTTTGAAGGGTTTTCCTTTTGTCTTCCACTACCTTGGATTGGTGGATTTCAGAAGATCTGTATTAGCCTATGAATATCTTTATTTCTTTTCAAAGATGTTCTGATTTCATAGTCTATGTTCCAGTTGCATCAAAACAGAGGTTATTTCAGGAGCAGTCATTTTTAAAATTGACATAAAGACAAATATTAGTGTTCCTTTACTACAGGCAAACCTTGGTTTCCTTGTGTCATCAAGTGCCAGTACCAGTTTATATAGCAATTTTCTTGTATGTAGAATGCAATTGTCAATGACTGTGGCAAATTCTAGACTACATTTCCTGAAAATAAGGCAGTAAGCAGTATTGCAGCACACAGCCAGGCAGGTGGCAGTTACAGGATGGACACCACTTTGGGAGTATGCCCTCCCTTTTCAGGCAAAGCCCATGCAAATGTTTGTATTAAATAATGCAACTATAGATATTTCATACATATTTTTTGCTTTGAAAAAAAAAAATAGGTAGACAATGTAGAAAGAAAGATTAACTTCTAAATCAAGAGTCAAGTACGGATGTGTTGTTTCCCATGCATTTTAGCATTTTTAGCAGGCCAGGTTAGGTTTACTGTGTTCTCAGACACAATTAGTCACATGCAGTCAGTGTAAAGGGAAAGTAGCATATAGGTGTAAGATATTCTTTATTAGCATTACAAGAATTTAGAACTAAAAATATTATATGCTGAAATGTTGAGTAATCAAAGTGAACATTATTATGTGAGAAGAAATTAAGTATAAAGAGATCCTGCCATTTCCTTACCAGGGTAGTGCTGCAAACACTTTTTAGTGAGCAGCCTTTAAATAACACTGCACGTGTCTTACACTACACTTCTCTGAACTTTGGCACTTGAAAGTGCATTCTTCATTTTAACTCTAGGGATTCTCAAGTAGTGCTGTAGCACAGCACACGGATGGAAAAGGTATAGAAAAGCAAACAGTCAGAAAAGAGGACAGCATTTCTTAATATACTTTACTTATAGATAGGTATGTGGATTTTGATACTTTTTAATACGCAAATACTTCCACCTCCTAATTTATTATTCCTTTCTCATTAGAAGGATGAAAGTGAGCCAGTGGATAAAAATGACACTGTGTGGAAGGGGGAGCTCAGTATCAGTTTCTTACTCTGTCCAAATTTTATAAAAGTTTCCATGAACCTAAATTCCTAGATTTTAATTAATTTTTTAAATTTTTATCCAATTTAAAATTTTCATTTTGATTTTTTATTAATTTTTCTTTTAAAAAGTCATTGCTACCTTTATTCTTTTTAGGTGTTTTTAAGACTTAATTTGTATCTCTTAGCAGTGCTTTTCATATAAGATGGCTTGTTTGGAGGAAGCATATAAAATAAGAATCAACATTTTTTATCTTTGATGTCATTTTAAACATTGTCCTATTATAAAATTTCATTTGTTTTTTATTTTTTTATTAGCTTTTTGTGAGTTTTCAGGTCATATACCAGAGCTGTTGACAGTTCCTTTCTACTTCAGAAAAGGTTGCTAGAAACAGATTTACACTTTGCAGTACTAAATTAAAGTAATTTTCACAAGCCTAATTCAATGTATGTCAGTCTTACTTTTGGGCTGCTCTGCTATGCTTTGCAGTTTTTATCTGTGTCCCTATTAAGGAATCTTCTGTACACTTAACTGTAACTTGAAATGTAGTCAAAAATAATAAGGTTAAATCATTGCCTGCCGTCTTTATTAACAAAATAATGTGATCTTTCTGAAATAAATTATATGACAGCATGTTGGTTCATAGTTATGCAGCTGGAAAAAGCTTCTTCCAACTGCTTGCTAGCACCAATTAATTTTTCTAATAAAAGTAGGTTTTATCCAAAGGGGCCTCACAAAATTAAGATCTGTCTTTCTATCCATTTTCCAAGCAAGACCCATCCAAAATCACGTTCAAGAGGGTATCTTTAGAGCATTCTACAGACCAAATCTACAGTGGACTGTTACAATGAAGGGCTTCTGGCTGAGGTACACTGGCAAATAAAGTCATTGACAAATGAAAAAGCAAAAGCAACCAACAAACCATGACCAGCACTCCTGCCCCATCCACTTCCCACCCAGGGAAAAAACAAAACAAAACAAACAAACAAACAAAAAAACCCCCACAACCAAAAAACCACCCACATAAAACCAACCATTGAAGTTGCTCATTGAGTATTACCCATACAAGATTATCTACCTTGTCCATTCAAACTGCAACACTGTAGAGACTTCCCTGTGTCTTATATTTATGTGCAAGCCAGGCTGGGGACTCAAAAGACTGACTGAACTTTCACATGACACTGCACAAGAACTGCTAAAGTATCGTCTAAGGTCTACTAAGATCCAAGCACATCCCAAGCTCTTGATAAAAAAACAGACAGGAAATTACTATGAATGAAAATAAGTATATTGTTATATTTCTAAATTAAACTTCAAGTCATATTGTCTTTTGAAAGGAATTATTTTTCTGCTAAGCCTACGAGTCCAAAATTCACATATAGGGCCTCATATATCCTGATGTAAGAGTTGGATTTTTTTTTCCTAAAGGAAAATTAAGATTCTTGACCAGTTCCCTGTAACTCAACATTCAGTTTGTAAAAAAAACATTATCTACTGTAAAATTTAGGATAAAGCACCAGAATTGTCAGTGTTGAGGAAGCACTACTTATATACTGATGTTTTTATTTTATCAAGAAAATATCCTTGGAGACAACATTTAATTCAATACACAAGTCACTCCTGGAAACTCAAATACTCTTTTTTTTGTTTGTGATTGTAGTTAAAAAACAAAAAAAAAAAGTTCAACAAAACAAATACCAACTCTAAAAATCTTGAAATACCAGGAAATATCCTAAAAATACTTGGCTTAAAATTCCATATGGCAATTTTTTTCATTATAAGTACTGAACACAGAGCTTCTCCATCTCCCACCAATTTTATCTAGAACAATCAGCACTATTATTATTACTATATTTCTGTTGAATCACTGGATATTATCTACTATTAGAAACATATTCTTAATGGAATGACACGCTGTAAGAATGACAGCATGAAACAGCTACTTTTGCACCACTGAACTGCATACGAGTTCTGACAAAAAGGGTTCATCAAGGCTGCACATTTCTCTCTGGGCCACACATTTGTTTCTCCTAGAGAGGACACAAGAGAGTCTTCTATATAACTGCCTGAATGTTCTTCTACTGGAAGTTTTAAGAGAGAATGCTAAACAAATGTATTTGTTTTGAGGACTGTGAAGTCTCCCCATCTCATACATTTCACCAGAATCTGTATTAATGAGTCTCATGGTTTCTGGACTTCACCATGACCAGCACAAAATCTTCTCTCCAGGAAAGACTAGGTAAACTGACAGTAAGTTCTTTCAATTACTACTCTGTCTCCAAATAACTAAGACAGAAAAGACATGAGACTTCAGGAAGACAGAAGGAAAATGTGATTATGTTCTGAAAATACATAAAATGCTGTTGCATGAAGGAAAGATATGCAACAATTACTTACATTATTAAATCTTTTGCTTGGGTACGTTACATGCATGCCTAGGTGCTTGGAATGTGAAGCATATCCTCAGTGGTCAACAGGAAAATCTCACTCAACACGTTTATCCTACCCCAAATTTGGAACAGGCACCAACTTTTTTCCTTGCTCAAGACCCTGACCTTGTGTCTGTCACAGATAAACTTAACCTGGATCTCCACTATTTTGTAGAACACTCTTACATTGTGCTTCTTTGGGTACTACTGCTTCATGCTGTTTAGGATTTGCTGCCATTTTGCACTTCTTTGTCTTACAATACACTAGAATTGCTGTAGGTTGAACTCAGTGATATATATTTTAGTCAAAACAGATAAATGCTGATTTGTTACAATACAGTATTTTATCTTCCAAGAGCTGGAACTGACTGGAACAATGAAAGAATAGTTTAGTTCTTTATTTAATTCTTACCTGAGAAGAATATGTGTGACCATCTGATCCACAAACAGGATTGGTATAAACTACTGGACACTGCTTGCAGTTTGATGAAATGGGACCACCCCTCCACTGCTTATGGCCTAAACCAGCCTCTTTCATACTGTAAGTAAACAAAAAGTATGTAATTCTGATAAGCAGTAGTAAAACCAGAACACATTCAGGGTATTTTGATGAGCCTTTACAAACAGTAAGCCATACGTAATTTCAGCTATGAAGTTTTCTTCTAAGTCAAGAGCTGCCACAGTCTTTGCCATTCACTTTCACCTTAGTACATTGCTCACTGCAGCAATACTTGATACCTGCACATTATTTCACTTTCTAAGACACAAAAGATGATTAACATGATACTTTGGTGACTGTTAAACTTACTGATCTTGAATGTTGTGTAACCAGAGTGTGAGAGTGATACTTCTGTGGTACTTACTGTTTTTGTTGTTATTAAACAGTATGAATGGAACTGCTGTAGTAATACTGGTGTTTGAGGAGGTAACACAAGTATCAGAAACTTTTATCATAAATACTTCTATAAAAAAAGGTAGCTGGTCCTTCAGAGTACTGTTTGCCTCACTTCAACCACTACCCTTCAGAACTTACACTTCATAAAATTCAGACTCCAGCACCCAATGTAACATTTAAAGGAAAAAAAAAAAAGGTAATCCACTGGAGCACAGAACTGGTCTGCAGAAGCACATATGTGTAGCTTCTACAGACAGATACAGCTAGATAGACCATTTTAGCACAGAAATAAGCTACACTCTGCCAGACTAAAAGTCTAGAATAAGTTACTGATACTTCCTCAGAATACCCTCCTTGTCTTCAGTAACTTGTGGCATATGGCCGTCCTCAGATAAACATGTTTTCTCTCTGTAGCTGTGAATTCATTTTTGTTCACGAATTCTCCCAATTGCTTTTTGCAACTATGAAAGCATTTAGCAGCCATTGTATCCTGATGACAGTTGTTTCATGTTTCAGTTTTCACAGATTGATCTACAATACACATAATATAGCAAAGACTTCTATATAAGTAAGGAAATAGAACAATAATTTTGAACTGCACAGATTTTTTACAGTTTAAACAGAAACCTGAAAGATACAAAGAAATTATTAGCTACCACTGAAGTAGCCAGTAATAGCATCAATTACATGGGGGGGGGGGGGGGGGCTTTTTAGAGTCAGATAAACATAAGTAAAGTCAACTCAAGGAAGGAGAAGAGAATGATGTGTCACAGGAGAGACCACAATGGAGGTGAACACCAGAACAAACTCAGGAGACAGAAATTGCAGGTCTATGACAACCAATGGAGAGACATGAAGAAAACAGAAAATATTTTATGTAATCAGGCAGATTACCTTCTCTCATCTGACTTCTGCTCTATGTTAGGCTTTTAAATGCAAGCTGTCCTGTGGTACTTCTTTAGGGTGAAGAGAGTTAAGTCTCTCTTACGCACAGAACTCACCTGAGACCTTCAGCAGACCACTCTAGTCAAAATCATGGCTTCTATATATCTAGTAATAATTTTATAGAAAACAGAAATAACTTGGAATGGAAGGTATTTCCTGAAATATATTAATAATACCTTTACTTATGTACTCAAAAATTTCCTTTCACCATTATTTAATTGCATGAGATTTATTCCAGTTGACTATTTTTTTGTTACCAGCTGTTGTATTGTTTTGTTTTTGTTTTTGTTTTTGTTTGTTTGTTTGTTTGCTTGGGTTTTGTTTGGTTTGGGTTTTTTTGGTGGTTGTTGTTGTTTGGGGTTTTTATTTTGGTTGGTTGTTTGCTTTGGTTTGTTTTTTTTCCAGCTAGGCAGTGAGCATGCATGGAATTGACATGGAAATAACTGAGAAACTACTGTGATGATACAAATGTTCTTGAATTAAGGTTATTGGTATATGCCCACAACATCATAAAATGATACAGAAAGACTGCTTAACTACAATATAAATAATTTACCACATACTTGAGATATGCAGGCAAAGTAATATATTTTTTGTATTTTAAAATGATACAGAACAACAAATACCAAAGAAATCAGTTAGTACACTAGGAAATCACTTTTCTCTTCCTTGCATTTACATTTTTATTTGATATGCAAGAAGAAAATCTACATCATTGCAACCTGCAGTTAGGAATATTCTGTCATTTAATTTTGTGACTCCACTCCACTCACTGTAACTGTTCTTGCACTTACTAGTATTTTGACACAATAACTATATTATGCTACATAAAAGTCAACCTATTCCACTGACCAATTTTATACTTGAAAAGGGTTTTAGGATCTGTCTAGGAAAAAAAACCCAAACAAACTACTACTCAATACAAAAGCTCCATTGCATCTGACATTGTTGACACCTAAAGGGTAAAATTAAATATATGTGTTTAATTTACCAGTAGCACTTATGATTACATTAATTTGAATACACCAAATTTTGCATATGCTTTTAGACTCGATATGCAACTGCATGCCTAGAAATATAATTAGCCAATCTGCCCAATTACTTTAGCCTACGTGCCTGTTTGCATACATAAACTTACCTTCCTGTACACATAGTGATAGTGCCTGCAAATACTTTGAGAATGCTTAATGTAACCCATTGAAAATTTAGATGCAAGCAACTCTCTGGCAACATGACTTAATAATATCTATAAAATGGATGAGTGCCCAATTCACTTAAAAAAAAAAATATATATTTTATAGCAATATTTGAAAATCTTCCAACACAGGTCTTCAAATACAAACTGACAGAAACAAGTACGAGTTACTGAAACCCTAGTCTTTCAAATAGCTCCTGTAACACTTTTCTGATAACTACATTAACATTTTTTAGAGAACTTAAAATTATTCCAATTTAGACATTGCCTGATTATGTTTTGCCATGGCCTCTGGGGGACACAATCAGGCTGTATGTTAAGTGGATTAATATAATCAGAAAAAACCACTTGTAGCACAAAATCTGATTTGCTTTCATCCGAGCTGACTGAGTTTCCTTCAAAGTTCCTTTTCCATGTGGAAGCATTCTGGAACAAAACTATAACTGTCAATATGTTGTGGAGATGATGTTTCTTGCTACTGTCAAAAGAAATTATGACATAGAATCACAGAATCACTATGGTTGGAAAGGACCTCTAGGATCATCAAGTCCAACCACCATCCCAACTTTTCCTTATCCACTAGACCATAGCCTCAAGGGCTAAATTTACTAATTTTTTGAACACCTCCAACGATAATGACTCCACCACCTCCCTGGGCACTCCATTCCAGGGCCTACCCACTCTCTCAGTGAAGAAATTCTTCCTAATATCCAATCGAAATATTGGACTGATATTATTGTCAGTCTCTCTGTATGTATCACACAGAATCACATAGTGGTAGGGGTTGGAAGGGACCTCTAGAAATCATCTAGTCCAACTCCTCTGCCAAAGCAGGTTCACCTAGAGAAAGCTGCATAAGAACAGGTCCAGGTGGGGCTTGAGTATCTCCATAGAACGAGACTCCACAACTTCTCTGGTCAGCCTGTTTCAGGTCTCTGACAGCCTCACAGTAATGTTTTTCTCATGCTCAGATGGAACTTCCTGTGTTCCAGTTTGTGCTCGTTGCCCCTTGTCACGTTGCTAGGCACAACTTAAGAGTCTGGCCCCATCCTTTTGACACACACCCTTCAGATATTTATAAATATTGATAAGATCCTCTTCTCAGTTTTCTCTTCCTCAGGCTAAAGAACCCCAGGTCTCTCAGCCTTTCCTCACAAGAGGGATGCTCCAGTCCTCTAATCATCTTCGTAGTCCTCCACTGGACTATCTGCAATAGTTCCTTGTCCCTCTTGCCCAGAAGTCCATCGTGTACTCCAGATGTGGCCTCACCAGGGCAGAGTAGCAAGGGAGGAGAACCCACCTTGACCTGCTGGCCACATTCTTCTTAACACATCCCAAGACACCACTGGCCTCCTTGGCCACAAGGACACACTGCTGGCTCATGGTTAGCTTGTTATATACCAGAACTCCCCTTGCCAACCCCTAGCCTGTACATATGAATGGAGTTATTCCTCCCCAGACACAGAAACCTACACTTGATTTGTTGAAATTCATCAGGTTCCTCTCCGCTCAACTCTCCAGCCTGCCCAGGTCTCCCTGAATTGCAGCACAGTCGTCTGGTTTGTCAGCCACTCCTCCCAGTTTTGTTATCATCCACAGACTTGCTGAGGGTACACTCTGCCCCTTCATCCAGGTCACTGATGCAGGTGTTGAACAACACTGAACCCAGTATGTCCCCTTGGGGAACACCCCTAACTACAGGCCTGCAACCAGACTGTGCTGCTGATCACAACCCTCCGAGCTCTGTCATTCAGCCACTTCTCCATCCACCTCCTTGTCCTGCCTCATTCAGCAGCGGGCCCACATTTTCCCTACTCTTCCTTTTGCTACTAATTTACTTGAAGAGGCTCTTGTCCCTGACACCCCTTGCCAGATTTAATTCCAAGTAGGTCGTAGCCATCCTCATTGCATGTATATCTGTATTATTTTGGCTTCCTTTGCTACTTTGCACCATTCCTAACAAATACATGAAAAATCTGTCTTAAGAAACGAAAAACAAATTAATAACTCTGAAGGAAATAAAGCAAAGGTTAATAAAGTTAATATGGGGAATCAAAATATCATACATTTTAGCAACTTTAGAATTAACAGTGTTCACCAGATGTTTGTATTTATTGATGAACCATCATAATGTTTAGCAGGTGCATTTAAGACTATATAAATTCAGCTATTTTCCCCCAGCATCTGCATCCAAGACATTAGATTAGAAAATTATGTAAGATCTATCATTTCTGTCAGGATCACTAAGCATACATATGCCATATTATTTCAGAATTTAGAGGAGTATTTATTTCTGTGCCTGTAAAAAGAAAATGTTATTTATTCATTTACACCAGAGAAGGAAAACAAGCAGATATCTTAAAAATACGAATTCTTACTAACTCCTTCCACATACATGCATTATTAAAAAATTCACACCTTAAGGCAGTTTCTTGCCTCATCATACAGCACCGTTATTTTCCATATATTTCTGCCTATTCCTGCCAAGCAAAGAAACTGGTATTTTATTCTAAATATCTATATAATAAAGTAAATCTGAACAAAAGAGCCTTATGTATTTATTTTTTTTTAAAAAAAAAAAGTTTTAAGGAATGCTCCTGAAATTTCCTGGAATAGTATTTGCTTCATTTTGATTGACTGAAATTAGCTAGTATAATATTTTAATGAGTCAGAAAAGCAAAGAACACACAGAAATGAGTTTTATCACTCTTTTAACTTCTGTGGAGTTGCTTCAGAGGTGAAAAGGACCTAATATATGAACAAATGAATGCAGTGCTCACACCAACCTTCTTTTCTATGAGGCTGCAAAGCCTCATAAATTTCCTCCCCTCACAAATTCCCTCCCTTCTCAGCTGACATTACTCCTAAACATCTTAGGAAAATCAGTAAAATCTAGATCGCAGAAATGAGCAGATTCTTCATACTCTTCTGTCTTTTGCTACGCCTTCCAGCACAGACCCCAGACTATGGAGATGGCACTCTCTAGACTCCCAGTTCTAGAGAGCATGACTTGTTCATTATCATCTTACACAGGCATTTATATACATTGTCAAGTCAAAAACATAATTAGTTTGCACTTAGGTCCAGCATTATTTATGGACATGCCTACTGCATTCCTAGGAAATGATCTGACATATTTCCATATTTTTCCTCTATATTTGACCAGAAGCAGATACATACACATATCTGAAGCAGACTTTGCTTGGCAAATACTGGAGACATGGAAAGCATTCATACCACAGACTTTATTTTATATCAAAGAAACTACTGTATTCAAACTTTCCTATAGATGTAAGTTATTCCTGAATAATAATACCTGTAATAACTCTGTTACAGACTCTGTTTAAACTAGTAGATACATAATGTTACATCAATAAAAACAAATGAGGCACATAAGCCCAAACAATATCTAAGTTACCAGACTATTAAACAAATATTTACTTTTTTGAATACTTTGTGCTTTGAACAAAACTATTTTTTTTGTTTGTATAAACTGGTATAAGGTATTGTTGAAGATAAATAACAAGACTGCATCTTCCCATAGAATATCAGTATCATAGATGTTATAATACTTCAACGTTGAAACCTTGAACTCCTTAAAATCTGCATCAGATCAAAACCAAATTTTCACGTAGTGATACTCTAGACATTATTCAACCTTATGTGTATTGCTTCAGAATATATCCTGAACTGCTTAGTGCATAGTCAGGCCACAAGACAGCAGAGCCGAAGGGGTTCTGCTCATATTAATTAGAAAGCCACAGATCTAAGTAATCCTGTATGACTTTTCTTAATTTCTTTGTAACTTTTTGCCTTTCATTCCTGCCTACTCCACAAATCCCACTTACTCGTCCTGAGCCACAGAAGCTGTCAAAAACTAGATTCATCCACTGCGGGTGGGAGTTGAGCATAAACCATCTTTTCACTGTCTCTGAGAAGGAAATCTGTACATGTAGGTCCAAGAAGCACCAAAGCACACTCCATTGGTATGTGCAGTTCAGAACATCAGAGTGAGGAATAATGACACATATTGAACATTAGGAAAATTTCTGCACCAAAAATGTTGAGTGTTGGAACAGGCTGTCTAGAGAAGTAGTCGAGTCACCATCCCTGAAGGCATTAAAAAGACATACAGATGTGGTGCTTAGTGACCTTTTAGTGGTGTGTCCTGGTTTGGGATAAATAGAGCT
>NW_008589022.1:0-8611 GCF_000691845.1 Merops nubicus
CCCCCCCCGGCCGCCTCTCCCCCCCCGGCCGCCTCTCCCCCTGGGCCGCAGCTCCGCCTCGGAGTCTCGTCAGGAGCGGCCCCACCAAGTCCAAAGAGGGAGAGCTGGCGCTCGGGCAGCGGCTTTCATAGCTCTCTGGCTGAGTCCGACCACGGGAGTCAGACTTTTATGAAAACAATCTTTGACTTTCCATCTCCAGAACCGACCCTTGTTGCCAGCTCAGAAGGCAAAAGTAAACGGTTTCGTCTGGCACAATGCCTTAAAAAAAATGAGCAGTGTTATACTCTAAACTTGCATGTGTCAGTAACTACTTCAAATAGAGTCAATTCTTCTGCCTCTTCAGGGATGTTGTGCAGCCTCATGCTCTCGTGTGCCTCTGTAGCTGGTGCAGAGGTCTGTGATCCAGCCGTCATCTCCTGGATGACCCAGAGAGGTTTAGTCCCTTTTCTCTGCCTAGATTTTAGCTTTCTGTCTCATGACCTTCCTACGAAACACATATTTTACCAATGATGTTAACAAACTTTGAACTCATTCAGAGCTTCACGTGTCGTGTCATGTATGAGGTTGTGTGCCTCAGAATTCCCTGGCTGGCTGTTGCTCCTCCCCTGGATTTCAGTGCTGTCTGTAGCAGGCTGATGGCAGCAGGCAGCCTGGCTGTCGATGCACCGTTTGGGGCACAGATTAAAGTTTGCCTCTCACCTTCACTCTTTTCCCAGCCCTTAGCTCATACTTGAGGTGCATTTCAGCTGCAGCAGCTCTGACTGCTGCACGGCTTGGCTGCTGTGAGGGGCTTTTCCTGCTGGCTGAGCACAGAGGCTGATTCTGATGCAGGCTGCTCTTGAGTGTTGCCTTTTCCTGGCGCTGCGGCAGGTTCCAGAGCTGGCTTGAGGAAGGGGCTGGGGAGGACGCTGCTGCTTTTAGCTGCTCTGAGGCCCTTGCACAGGATTTTCCAGGCAGGAGCTGACCTGCAAGCAACTGCCTGTGAAATCCACGTTATTAATACAAAGCAATACACACAAGATGCTTCTCTCCCATTCATTTATTCACATTTTCCATGGATTTTTGTACACTTCCTCAGTGGCTTAGAACTAACGAAAACATCACACGGTAAGTTCTGTGAAACTCCAGTCCCCACTGCAAAACTCAGAGTAGTTTGGGGTCTATTAACAACTAACAAATGATCACATTCAGCATTTTTATTGGATTTATACTCGCTCACGCCGCTTTAAATTGTTTAATGTCACTTAATTCCTGCACACAGGCACCGGCCGCAGAATTTTAGCAAATGCAATTAAGTTTAAGGCATCAGAAAGAAAGTCTTTAAGGAGATTTTAAATCTTAACAGCACTGCAAAGGGAGCTGAACTCAAGTTCTTAATGGTAAAGAGTGCTTCCTAATTGGCTTATGTTCTATAACATCTGCAGAGGATGGTAAATTTAATCTAAATTTTCATATCTGTTAACCAAAAGGGGTTGTAAGAACACGCTGCTGTGCTCCCAAATAGATCATTTTAAGCACATTGCAAAAAAAAACACCCCACCTTGCATTTAGCAATTTAATATTTTAAAATAAAATTCAAACCAACTGTAATAATCTCCCTTACAGATAATTCTGATAATTAAAAGAAAGCCGAGATGATTATTTTCTGCTTTGGGGAGGGGAGGGGGAAAGGGAAGATTCTTAAGCAGCTGAAACTTCCAAATTACAGCAGAAAGAACTAAATTACAGCATGATCCATGAGACACTCCATGAACAGTGGGGACGGTGAAGGCATTAACTCAAATTAGGGAGGGAAGTTGCATTTTTAACATCAGGTGTCTGGTATCCAGCTGTTAAATCTCTTCAAAGAACAGGAATAAAAAAAATGCTATCGAGTTGGAAGTCTGATAAAAATTCCTTCCTGGAATAGCACGTGCCACCTCGTTATGAAGGCATCAGTACATTGGTTTCTATGCTCTCCACTCACTTTTAACTCATTTTAGGCCTTTATTTCATTGTCATAATCACTGGGCCTTTCACAGTACTTTAGTATTTCTGAACTAGAACCTGAAAATCATCAAAAATTCCATTTTATAACAGCACTGGAGAAGGGTTGTGCTTTATAACTGAACACCAGGTGAAATATTACCTGACTGACTCATCCTGCTTCAGAGTCTAGGAACAACATCACCTAAAATGTCTGATTTGCAGCAAAACTCTTCCCTGTTTTCAGTGGAAACCTTCCCTGTGCCAAATTCTGTTGATGCACACATTTGACATTGTGATTCAGAGGAAATGCCAATCCCATACCTTCTCCTGAGCTTTCTGATAAACATGTTGAAGAGTTGAGGTGTCTGATTGCCACTGGCCTTTCCCACAGCTGAGAGCAGACAGCACTTGCTGCCCCACAGGCTGTCAGGCTTCACTTTTCCAGCACAATTTATTATTATTACCCTACTTTTTTTCCCATGCACTCTGTGGAATGTTTGCCCCTGTAAAACACGGCTGGAGGGGCAGTGGCTGTTGCTCAGCTTTAGAACTGGGCCAACAGGGGCGTGGGCTGGAGGGGTACATGGAAGTTCAGCTTGTCTCTCCTTTGTCTGAGGTTAGCTGGTCCATGTCCTGAGGGATGAGGAAGCAGTGATGGACCTGGGAGCTTTCAGGAGGACACGCAGCCCCAGGAGCACAGGTAGGAGCTGCTCTGGGGGGTGGGATGTGCACCAAACCCACCTGTGAGCCCCACCGAGCACAGGGACACCTGCGCCCCAAAAACACCCCAAAATCCCCCAGCCCTCCCCCAGGAATCTGAGAGTGCAGCAGACGTTCAGGCAAGGTTGTGCTTTTCATTCCTACACAACTAACAGGTGTTCCCTTCAGCTTTTGGACTCCAGTGTCAGTATCAGCAAACTAAAAAAAACCCAAAAAAAAAACCCCAAAAGCAGATTATTCTGAGGAAAGGAATGTCACCTACTTCTGATGGTGAAGTGCTGAGCCAGATGCCAAGAAAAAAAGGCACCAGTCTCTATTATTTCAAATAAATGTAAAGGGAGCTTGGATACCATTGCAACCGAGTGTTCCAAGTGCAACTCCTGCCACCTCCCTCTAACTGCAGTGTGAGCAAAGGCCTTTGTCTTTAACTTTGGTCAAGAGAGCTGTAGATTCTATGAATATTCCTCCTTTTAGTTAAGAGGTGAGGAAAAGGCCATAACCTGAATTGTGCAGTGAATTCAGGCTAAAGGCAGCTGTTTGTCCTGCCACAGGGAGCAGTGGGGAGCAGGTAAAACATGCTGCATCTCCTGCTGCTTTGCTCCCACCCATAGGATGTCCCTGTTGTGGGTTTCCAGGTCCCCTCCAGAATTGCATTGTGGTGCTTCTTAAAGAGTGGGGGGTTTATTTCCCCTGTGCCCCACTGGCCAGAGGCAGGTGGGTGTGTTCTGTCTGCCCCAGAGTCAGGTAAATCACATTCAAGTTTACTGTTAACTCCAGGACAGCTTCCAGAGCTGGGAGTGAAGCAGGAAAGCTGTGGTTAGAGGAGTTTCCATCAAATAAGACTTGGAAAAGAAAAGGATTAAATAACCAATCAACATCTGATAAAGTTGAGACAGCAATTAAGAAAAACATGTTCTGATCCCTGAATTATTGCCACATGGTGCATTTTTAACAGCTGAAAACTGAGTTACAGCTTAACCCAGTGCTCCCCACTCACAACAGAAAGCTGGTCCTGAAGCTGTGACCTGCTGCTGCTCCTGGTGCAGCACAGCCCCAGGGCAGCTGTTACTGACACACACACTTGTGCACATATTCTTGGCAAGGCCCAGAGGCAATAGAAAGGTCTATAAAAATCCCAAAATCTGTTTGTGAAAAGAGATCTTCAGAAAAGTACTGGTAGCAAGACAGGAACATTTACAAGGCTGCCTCTGCCAGGTTTCAGTTTTAGCCCAGGGGAGCAGGGAGAAATGCTTTGGAGGGAGTAATGGAAGCACAACCCTCTGCCCCTGACTTGTCAGAAGTCAGTGAATGCAAGCTGGGGTCATGGTCCAAGATAAACAGTCTTCCAGTTGTCTGCTTGTACTATTGCACATCATTAGCTTGTTGCTACAGTAATAAAAGAACTGACAGTCCTTCCCTAAGAAACACTACTGTGAACAAGACTATGCAAGCAAGTTTGAAGTGTCTGGAGATGCAGGCTCCTAGTCCCAAAAGTACAATGTATAGTACCACTGTTGTCACAGAGTCTGAGAAATTATTCTCACCAGAATATGACAGACCAATTAAATGTAAAAATCCAGAGTCTAAAAACAGTTTCCAGAGTTAAACATCAGCATCCTCCCTTCCCAAAGCAGGAGGTTGTTCCACTGCACTGCAGCCTGAGGAAGCTCTGGTACCAGGTTCCATACGCTGATCTCGGTCCCTTCGGTCAGACATGCTTTAATTTACACCAGTGTGCTTCATCTAGGAGAGGTCCTGCATCTAGGTACTGAAAAATGAGGGAGCACAATCCAACACTTGCGTTCTATTAAAAGCTTTTATTAGCTAGCTTTGCTTTTCCTCACATAATTTTTCCAGAATTCCTGTTAACAGTTCTCAATGTTCAGGGTAAAGAGTGAAGTGTTCGAGTGAAGTTATGGAAGAAGAAGAAAAAAAAAGAGCAGCAGCAGTTTGGCAACAATTCCTGGAATCACTGGCTGCGACTGATTCAAGCCTCCTTTTTCTCCAGTAAGATTTTGTGCAGCTCATCTGCATCCTCACTCGTTTTGACCCTGATGAGCATGGTGACAGGCACAGCCGGCTGCTTCTCGTCCAGGGGCGGGTTGGGGACGCACACGATGAGGACGTTGTTCTTCCCCGTTCTTGTACAGGGCATCTTGGGTGGGATCAGAACGTTCAGCAGTATGTTCCCTGCACAGAGAGGAGGAAACAGAGTGGCAGTTAGCAAGGTTACAGCTTCTCCTGCAGAGCAAGGGTTAGTACAGTTCATACACCAAGATGTTGGAAGGCGATTCGTGAGTGTCACGTGTACTCATCTGACTCTGAGCGTCTGCTCGTGGCCACTGTTCTCTCAGGTTTCCTTCCTCAATAGGAACAGGGAAATCTCTGGAAATACTGTGTCCTCCCTTTTAAAGGAGAGCACCAAATAATAGTAGGGACAAGCAGGAAAGAGGGCAGGGGAGGAGGAAGAAGCAGCAAAGGAGGAATCCAAGCCCACAGTGCTCAGTCGATGCGAGTTACTCGTTCTGACCCCCACGCACGTTCAGGAGCAGCAGCAGCACGTTAGCTGTACACACAGACAGACATTAGTCTGAGACTGGACAGACAGGGTGAGTGTTCTGTATCCTCACATCATACAACACCTCTGCTGTGGCCTGCCACCAGGTTACAACAGCTCTACATCAGCTGGTGGGATGATGTAGGGAGTTTGAGAGCTCTGGCATTAGTGGGCTATTCACGCAGCTGCAAACCAACTCAAATCTGCTTCCACAGAAGATGCACACGCCTTGTAAACCTGGGGAACAGCTCAGGACACGGCAGGAGGGTTTAGGGGAAAGTCAGTCTTCACCTTCCTTTCCAGCTCAGTGAGATTTTTGGAAAGGATTATGGCACTGTGTGAAGACAGCAAAAAGGAAAGTGTGTATCACTAGGACTGCAGCAGCCTCTAGAAACCAGTGCTTGAAAACACCACGCTGAAATGTCTTAGTGTATGAGCTGAAGAAAAAGGAAAGATATCCTAATACATCACCTCAGATGAAGGTAGAGGGAATGTAAATCAACATCATGAAAGTTAGCATCAGCTGAGTGAAGAACCAAGACTTGCATTAAAGAGGAGGTAACCTGAAGAAATCAAGTTTCATCTGCTCTATTTAACAACATTCAAATCCCCAAAGAAACGCTGGAAGCTCTGACAGCTCTGCCACACATCCACCTTCAGATCTGCTAGGAACTGCCCTGTATCTGGCCAACTTACCTCCACTGGAAGCAGCTGGTGGTTTAGAAGTGACTAACACAGAGTCTGGGTCTCACCAAGGATTTGAGAGCTGCCCTGAGTGGGCCTCCAGAGCCACCACACAGACTTGGAGTGCATTACACACTGCAGGTGAGGTGAGATGGCAGCAGCCTGCAGGGCAGCATGGCTTTAGCCCTCATGCTTCTGCAAGTACAGTGTTTATTCTACTTTACACAAGTTGTCTAAGGCACCTGAACCCCAAAAGCTGAAATCAGATACTGAGATGTAGCAAAGTTTCTCAAGAGTGAGAAACTAATATCAAAACACTGATTTGCACAGTTTAAGCCAGAACATTATGTCTTAAAAGGTTTAATACATCCAGCCCCGCTAACTTCTAAAAGCAAAGGAAGGGTTCTCACTGACAGTGTCTGTTACACTGTGTAACAAAACAATCCTAATGCTTAGCAGGGAATTTCACATCAAGGCTTGCTGCTGGAAGAAACTGACTTACCCAAATTGGTATCTGCTCGGACTAGGAGTTGAGTTTTTTCATTTCCTGCTGGTTTTAAGTGTAACGTTCCTACTCCTTTTTCTTTAAATTCATTATCCTTCTTGTAGAACAATTTGCACCTGTGGAAAAAAAAAAAAAAACACACAAAAGACAACCAAACCACCTTCTTTGTTCAGATATGCAGATATTAAACAAATGTCCCTCCCTAAACAGACAAACACACACACTTGACTCTCAGGAAGCCAACAGTTCAACAATAACCAGGAGCTAACATGCTGGGAGTTGCAGAGATCTTATTCTGTTTGACCTTGTTACAGATAGTGCTGCCAGATCAGGAGGAGAAAGTTCATTATTTCTTTCAGTACTGAAATGACAAACATGTTACTTTAGGGAAAAGTAGAATACAGACCCTGAGCACAGTTGCTGTATAAGGGGTAGTAACTGTAGAGTTACTGTTTAAAAGCACTAATTACAAAACCATAAGAACTTGTATCATTCTATAGCTATAGTAGAACTTTTATGTAAACTATAAAAGCATTTTTAAGTGAAGTCCTAATAAACCTAATGCCATTCTTCATTAATTAGCATGTACCTTCTCTCAGACAAAGGAAACAGCTTTTTGTAGAAGGACAAATACAGCACCAAGTGTTCAGCAGACGTGCAGTTACTTGGGCTACTGAACCTGCCTTGAATAATTAGCACGTACCTTCTCTCAGACAAAGCAAACAGCTTTTTGTAGGACAAATACAGCACCAAGTGTTCAGCAGACGTGCAGTTACTTGGGCTACTGAACCTGCCTTGAAAAAGGGCTCCTAGCAGAGCCAGTCTCATTTGGAAGATGAAAGTACAACTTGTTCAATCCTTTGTACAATTGGCATTTTCCAGCTGAGGAGTCTGATTTTACACCATGCAAACAGCTGAGCACCTGACTGATTTTTCACAAGTAAAATGTTATTTCTCTGGTACAAGAACTACAGTTTAAACTTAAAATACCTGAAGGCAGAAATATCATTTGTACAAAAAAAAAAGATCACAAGTAGAACAAAAACTAGTTACAAGTGCTGTGTCCAAGACACACAGCAATTTTACTAAGATTCTTTACACCTTTTTAACTTTTTAAAAAGTGTCAGTTCATATTCTATATGCCTTCCTAACAAGCAGTATTAACCAGGGAGCCAAGAACATCCATGACACTGATCACACACTACAGTGGTGCAGGACAGCAACACACAGGAATGAATTTTATTCTCCAGGTTCCACTCCTATTCACTATGCCAACCTAAAGTCACTTACTTCTTGGAGTAGAAAGCATCATCCTCTTTTATTTCATTAACGATGACTTTTGGTGGCTCTTCTTCCTCCTCTTCTCCTTTAATAAAAAGTTTTAATGTGTTGTAATTGTGAACATATACTCTGGAAGGTATTTTTGGCATTGTATTAGAAGTAGCTTATGTGAGCTGTATCTGACATACACGTAAGTCAACGTGGGCTCTGAGGCCATTTCAGCTACAGCACATGAGTCTCTACTTTTCATTCACCCACAACCCTCAAGCAACCCTGTGCTTATCCTCAGTTTAAATGGGATGAAAATACCCAACCCCCACTAAACAATCAAAGCCAAAAGATAAAGCTTAGTGAGTTAAACTTAAGTCAAAACCTTCTGTAAGGGGGAAAACAATTGTAGCATTTCAAAGAGTAGTCTCCACAAATACACTTGAGTAAAGTGTAACCAATACTTCAACAGCCAGGTTTAATTTGGGGATTTCCAGATCCATTTGAGGGATTTCCAGATCAGTGGGACAGTTTTGCGTTTTCAAATTCAGGAACAACTATGATCCAGTTGAACTTGGTGTCATTTCATCTGTCCCTGCTCAGTGCAGGGGGGTCAGGCTAGATGACCTTTAAAGGTCCCTTCCAACCCAAACCATGCTGTGATTCTATCTTTTCAGTGTTCTTATGTCACACGGATCCACATTAAAAGCATCACCTTAAATAGAGCTTACCTTTATCATCACTATTGCCACTTTCTGTCTGAGCTTCCAATACATTGCTGGACACTGCAGTGGCAGACTTGGCTTGGTTTGTGTCTTTGCCAAACAAACCTGAATTCCCAGGAGAAAACGAGAAGCTACTGAGTGTTCCTGAACCAAGGGAACCCAACACAGAACTGTCGACGCTCT
>NW_008589022.1:8642-15872 GCF_000691845.1 Merops nubicus
GACTGTTGATGTAGTTCCTAACGACGGGTCCTTTTTTTCTGGTGCAACTTCAGGTTTTTTGTCCGAGGCATCCTCAGTTTTGCTGTTAAACAAAAACGCTGCTCCCTGCTGGAGCTGTGAGTTCCCCAAGGCAGAGGCAGACTCGGGGGCAGGGGTCTTGTTGCTCTCGTTCTCGGAGCCACTGTCGCTGCCGCCCCCGTGCTGCCGCTCGATGTTGGCCAGGTACCTCTCGTAGTCTCTGAAGATGGGTGTCAGGTCACACAGGGGGTTGCTGTTGACGTGCTTCACTATCCAGTCACGCACAGAGCAGTTCAAAGCTGCCAGCTGTTTGTGGTAAGCACTGGAGCTACAGACTTTACTCTGGCTGTAGCCAGAGGAGGATGGTTGGTTGCCACCGTTTGCTTTCGGGCTCGCGGCCGCCTTCTCGGTAAATGCAGTAGTAGTGGGACCATTTGACACTGGGGATCCTGTCAGGAGGAAAACATGGTTTACAGCTTTTTCCCAGAAAGCAGAGTTCTCATAAAAGCCTTATATTCTTGGTATCTCTTTATCAAATCACTCCTCCATGCTCAGTGACACACCTTCTCCTGGGTTGTAACAGGGTGTACCAGACACTGTGGTACAAGTAACCAGTGCTGCGAGACAGACCTAAGCTCACCAAGTTTAGAAAGGCAAGTTAGTTCAAGGGTGGACAAAGCAGATGAAGCACACAGTTGTTTTTTAAAAAAATATATTTAAAAACCCAAATCTCCTACAGAATAACTTTTTAAAAAAATCATATTTCATCAAAACCTCCAAAAAATCTTAATTCAAACTGTGCCAAGCTGTAAGAGTTATTAAAAGAAAATATGGAGCCATCTTTTGCTACTTGTGGTTTAAGAAATTCTGAACACACTTGCCCATGATTTTTTGCATGTTTTGGAATGGTTTCCATATAAAAACCATAATAAGAAAATTAAGCATATCCTCAGTAAGTATGCAGGAGATAGAAGTCTAGTAGAACTCTTTGCAGTATAAGATGTACAGGGAAAAAAAGTTAACACTTTAGCTATGCAGCACATTTACCAAGAACTGCAAAAAATACAAGAAGCAAGACCTCAAAAAAAAAGCCACAACACTAAAAAAACCACACAAACTGCAGTCCCACTAAATGGACATTTTCCATTAGCTTTTTAAAATTAAATTCAGAGAACTGGGACAATTAACTGGAACATGTTAGCAGCTGGATTATGTTATTCAGATCATCTCAAGCCAATGTTTTCCATTCTCATTTGTGCCTAAAAAGCTTTTACCTCCAGTACTAGATCAAATATAAATTTAGTTTCCACCTCTTAAAATTGCATGTGTTTGGTAATTTGTCCCTCCAGCAGCCCAAAACCTTTTTAAGAAATCTTACAAAGAGGAAAAAAGTCACAGCCCCTCAGAACTGAACCCCAGCCCCCCAGAACTGAACCCCAGGGGATTTTCAAGTTTTTCTCAAGCTACTAAAATAACCCTATGGATTTTATGGCTGCATTTGTTGATAAGTATATATGCTTATTTAAAACTTACCAAATGCTGATTGTGTTTCAGAGGTGGTCTTTAGGCTGCTGAAAGGAGTGCTAGAGACACCACTGCTTCCGTTGGACAGCCCTTCCAAAGGCTTGATGCTTGCACCATTCCCAAATCCACTGAAGGCACCTCCTCCTTTTCCAGAAGGCAACATAAAGCCTTTAAACCCTTTGAAAGCTCCTCCACTTTCAGACTGAGGGGAAAAAAAAAAACACAAAACAAAAAGATAACAAGTTACATACGTCTCCCCACTTGATTATCCTATTTATTCTGCCCTGGGTCAGTGTGTCTTTTCATGCACTACTCTAAGCCAGCTATGTACACAAAGATAATAGCTTCCTTATGACACACATTGCTGCTATTCTGCAAGGACTCAGCTGCCTGGTATGAACATAAACTCCTCTAGGAAGTCAATACACAGAAGTTGTTCAGAGCACTACCTATTGAGACATTCACAGCACCTTGTTTTCTTTAATGACAACACACCAATACATAACTGCAGGCTTATTTTCAGCTGCTTTTGGCATTTACATTGTTTTAAAGGTGATGAGCACTTCTCACTGCACGTGGACCTCCACTGTCTCTGCAAAGCCACCAGAGGAAAAGGAGAATTGCTTTTGAGTTTCATCTGCTTTTGCCACTGAAGCAATAACAAAACCATCTGGGTGCTGTTCCAGCACCTGCCCACGTGGGCACAGGCTCTGTTTCCTGTTGTGCTCTGCCTGTCCCAGCACAGTCCTTTGTTCCTCATTTCCAGGTAGCTGTTTTTATTGTCTCTCTGACCAGTCCCACCAGCCTTCTCTCTGGACATGCAAGCTACACTGCAGTCTTTTTCTCTGCAGCATTCTGCATGGTCCATTTAGGAACTTAAGTTTCAACATTTACCTTTCTGTTAATATTTCAAAGGTTTCTCATGCAACCTCAGCTGTTTTGCCATCTCTTCTGCTTTTTAGACTTTGCCCAGGCTATCCTAGCTCTTCTTCCAGCTCTGATCTCCTAACAGCTGACTCCCAGTCTCCTGCCTGTGTCTTCTACCATCACCTGGTTCCCTTTCTCAGCCCATTCTGGTTTCTCTATTTCATTTGCCCCAAACTCCTCCTATTCAAATTCTGGTTTATTTCCTGCATCACCTCTTCCCAGTACAATCCTTTAATCATCTGCATCCTCCACAACATTTGTGGCTAAAACTACTACAGACAAGAGTGGGATAAGACAGCTTCCTAATTTACATTGCTTGGACAACAAAGGGGAAATCAAAAGCAGAGGAGAAAATGATCTAGCCCCTAGCTGTGTTCAGTCCCACTCAATCCAGAGGCAATTTGAGCCATAGGTAAAGTCTGTCCTCTTTTCCTGTTTCCAACCTGTGTGTGCCCTGTTGAAAGCACGTTTCATGGAAAGGGGTGACAAAGCATCTGTCAGATTTCTGAAAGGACTACAGTTGGGCTGAACTGGGTTAATGCATTCACAGGGACTAACCCAGCAACAAAGGCCAATTCCTTTCAATTTATTATTGTGAAGAGTAGGTGGCACTAAAGCTCTTCACAGGGGGGGAAAAAAAACATAGCAGCATACTTAACAAAAGACATGTTTTTCATTCATTCTCAGAACAGCTTGCAATTTTGCCTGTTACTTATTTCACCTCTAAGACATCCCCCAGCCCTCCAGTATGGATAACTAGTAACCTCTCAATTCCCAGCTTCCATCTGTGAAAAGAATGAAACCAGGGCAGTTTGAATACTATTGTACCCTTCTGCAGATAACATTGTGTCTGAAACTCTCCATTTGTACCTCAAAAATACACATCTCTTTTCACCCTGTCCACACTGGTCTTACCCAGTTTTCATTCTAGCCTTACTCTTACTGGGGAAAAGTGAAAATTTTGCATGTATGAGCTGACTGGCTGCATACAGCTCCTACACTATAGTTTCTACAGTATTATTAAAAGCCCAAATAAGTAAAAACCTGAGCATGGATGTCATATTTTAGTCATCTTACCTCTGATCCAACATTACGGCGCTTTGCTTTTTTAATAGCTCTGTTCTTCAGCACTTCTTCACTAGCTACTGAGAACGTTCCCACCTTTAGGAGGAAGTGAGGAAATCATTAGTGAAATTCTCAGAAGGCACAAAGTCACCCTAGTCTGAAATGATGGCTGACATCAGTTTTCAACACAACTGTAACACTGCTCCCTAACAAATAAAGGAAGTAATAAAAACGAACACAAAAAAAAAGAAAAAAAACACCCTTCATGCAATCTCAACTTTATTACAAGTAATTAAAGATGTTTTTTTACAAAAAAAGCTGTAAGGTATCTTAGCTGAAGGCAAGCTGTCAGTATTGCACTGCTACAAGCAACCTCCAGTTTGAAGAAGGCACATGGAGAGGTGTGCTGCAAGTCAATCTGCAGCTTGGTGTACCTAACAAAGGAAGTAATAAAAACAAACCCACAAAAAAAACACCACCCTTCATGCAATCTCAACTTTATTACAAGTAATTAAAGATGTTTTTTTACAAAAAAAGCTGTAAGGTATCTTAGCTGAAGGCAAACTGTCAGTATTGCACTGCTACAAGCAACCTCCAGTTTGAAGAAGGCACATGGAGAGGTGTGCTGCAAGTCAATCTGCAGCTTGGTGTAGTTCAAACATTAGCAAAGGCAACTAATGTCTCATTACTACTCAACAATAAATATGGAAATTTAGTTTTCTTATACTGAGATTTCTGAAAGGGTACTGTCAGCTTTCTTTCTGACATCTTATTGGCCTGAACACTCAGCACTGTGTAGCAGAGAAGCTAGCACACTTTGCTTAGAGATAATACATGAGCCTTAAGCAAGCATTAGACACTAAACGTGACAATCCCTTTGCAATCAGATGAAACATCATTTGCCTGCTTCACTCCTCCAGCTCTTTAGGGACATCCAGCTCTGAATGAATGTATTTCTGAAATTAACTGTTACTGACCTTTATAGAAAAAGAAGACATAACACACAAAGAAAACTTATCTCAAGAAATCAAAACTGCTTTTCTTGTGAACTCAATAAAAAGTTCAAAAGCATTATGCATTTTAACAAGCCTGGAGCTCCCTTTAGAAATGTGAAGTTCTTTTGCCTTGAACTGCTGATGTCATTTCAGCTGTTAAAAGCTGTTTTGCCACGTGGTTTACATCTACTGGAAGCTTTAATAAAAATCACTTCCATAAATTTCTCTTTAATTGCTACACTTCTAACCAATTTTACCATAGAGTTCACCACAGGATAAATGGCACATGTAAAATTCTACCCTGCTCCCTGCAGGTGCAGTTGTGGGGTAAATCTACATCTCACCTCCTCAGCTTCATCTTCCTGATCCCAGTTTCTGTCAGTCAGCTCCTTCTCTGCAATTCTCTTGGCCATTTTCCACAGCTGTGGAGAAAAAAAAATCCCATAGAATCAGCTGCACAGAGATAAAGTTCTAAGCAAGAGTGATCTTCAATTTGTATTACTTAGAACAAATAATGGGAATCAGAGTTAACACACAAGTAGGTCAAAACTGGAATGACAGTTGAAACCCAAGTGTTTCTAACAACTGTTATGGCAACAACAATCAGCAACACTTGAGATTAAAGTTGTGCTGATAAGCTCTATTTGACCTTAAAGGTAAGTAATAATAGAAACATACAATTCAACTATGGGATGTTTGCTTTAGCAGCACTACTGCCTAGAAAAATTCTGTCCAAAGACCCATATACCTGGTCACCACTTACTCTGAAGGCCTGCAAAAAAAACCTCAAAAACCAAACAAAAATATAGGGAGAAGATCTGGTTAAAACATTCCACATTCCACTCCATCTTGCCTCAAGATACCCATGTAAACTGCAAGAGAAAAGTTGTTTTATAGCATCTAAAATAAAAACTGGTGAGGATCTACTGAAGCAAATGGACAGAAAGTCTGGGTAAGAATTAAAACATCATCCTCCTACAAAACACACCATCAGGAGAACATTACCCACTAGAAAGCAAAAAAACCCCAAAACCAAACAAAAATATGGGAAGAAGGTCTGGTTAAAACATTCCACATTCCACATTCCACTCCAACTTGCCTCAAGATACCCATGTAAACTGCAAGAGAAAAGTTGTTTTATATCATCTAAAACAAAAACTGATGAGGATCTACTGAAGCAAATGGACAGAAAGTCTGGGTAAGAATTAAAACATCATCCTCCTACAAAACACACCATCAGGAGAACATTACCCACTAGAAATTTTAAGAATTCTGTTACAAATAAACTGGATTGTTTTCCCTGCAAAGGACATAAAGCATATCAGGGATTTTGGTGTGATTACTCTAAGCACCCAGTCATCATTTTGCTGGTTATCTCTGCAATGTCAAGGAAAGATCAGCTCTGGAGAAGGAATGTCTGTAATTCTAACTTCTGAGTTCCATTGTACTGAAGTACAACTTAGCAGCTCTGTCCAAGAACCCCAGATCCAGCTATAGTGTTTGGTATCTGAAAGGCCTGGTAATTAATCACATTACTCAACCCCACTTTTTCAGTATAAAATTTATTTACTAGCTACAATTGTGTCCTCTGACACTAAATAGGAAAGCTTTTCACAGAAAAGATGTAGTTCTGTAGCAATTTGTCTCAAGTGAGCACAAAATTAACTTCTGAAGAACCCTCTTAGGTTTGTGATTAAAATTTAGCCAGATTAAAAAAAAATCCACTAATAATTGAATTTTAGAGTTGAAAATGGCAACAATACATGATTACAGAACATCTTGTTTAGCCAGTGAAATACTTTTAAACAGAACAGTAAATCCAGCTGCACAACAGCCTTGCAGAGATCACACATCAAACTTGGGGATTTTGGTCTGACACCTCACAAACCAGATCAAGTTATTACAATCTTTTGGAACTACAATGACAAAAGACTGTTTTAGGTGACACTTTAAAACACCCTCCTCCACACCATCCTGAAGCAGAGGTTCTACCATGCCCTGCTTGATTCTCTACATACTGAGGAGCTACTTAAATCTAACCCACTGGGGGGGAGACCACAGCAAAAAACCCTCCACCAACTTCAAAGTCCAGTTTCCCAGACAGGATTGCATCTCTTCGGCAACAGCCCGAGCTCAAAGGCTACAGAAACCTAGAATTACACCATCGGGAGATCAAATTACCACTCTTAACCCAGCCGCTGACGCATGACGAGCACATTAAGGCCTGTTCTCCACTAACAGAAGGGAAAACCGATGGCCTGTGGCTCCAGGTTCACTTCACCTACCTGTGTTTACAGGGTTTTTCCTATGTCAAACCTAAAAACGGGAGACAACAGAATCTAACGTATATGAAGACAGGAGCAAGAGCCCTAGGAACACTTTCTAACCTGAGAAACAAGAAGCAACACAAAACCACCTCTATGCAATATTCACAACCTTCCAGAAGTTTTAGGAGCAAATGTTCTGAACAAGGTTGAGTTGAGAGTACATTGAGGAACGGGTTTTTATGAAAAAAAAAAAAAGCCACTCAACAGAGATGCTTGGTTGAGCAGCCAAAACCCACCTAATAACTACAGCTGCCCTACTTAATGCAGGAACGGGCTGGGGTGCGGAAAGGCCGGCGGCTGACCGAGCCCCTTCCCCGAGGGACCGTCCGCCTGGGCCTGGGCTCGCTCGGTTTCACACGCCAAGCCCCGCTGGC
>NW_008589023.1:0-1694 GCF_000691845.1 Merops nubicus
AAAAATGGCAAAACAATAATAAAAAGTCATTATTTTATTAGATTTATCATTTTTCATTACAACTAGGCAAAGGACAGGAGATTTTTATCCAGGGGAAATCTAAATGGTTGGGGAAAAATGAGCTCTAGCCTGGCAAAGCTCAGCTCAGCTTTGGTGGGGTCACAAGCTGTGCCACCTAATCACTAGAATTCTTCTCAATCTCACTAAGAGGTGTTTGGGGTGGGGGAGGAAGGCATTTGCTGCTGCCGGAGCCCCCAGCCTCTGAGGAATCTGGGTGGAAAAGAGGCAATTTCTGTTCAGTCAGACTCTCAGGGGTGTCCCATTCACCAGAGAGCGCTGAGGTCGGTGCATTTGTGTCCCCCAGCACAGGCTGCTCCCTGGTGTGGGTGCACATGTGCTGAGTGTGGTGGGAGCTGTGGCTGAAGGTCTTGCTGCAGGTGTCACAGGCAAAGGGCTTCCCATCAGTGTGGGTCTGCATGTGCCAGGTGAGACTGGACTTCCTGGTGAAGCTCTCACCGCAGTCACCAACGTCATGGTGTGCGTGTGTCTCCCCAGTGTGGGTGCGGCGGGGCTTGGTGAGTGCAGAGCTCTGACCGAAGCTCTTGCCGCACGTGTCACAGACATAGGGTCTCTCCCCTGTGTGGGAGCGGCGGTGCTGGCTAAGGCTGGACTGGACGGTGAAACTCTTGCCGCAGGTGTCACAAGAAAAGGGCTTCTCCCCAGTGTGGGTGCGGAGGTGACGGGTGAGTGCAGAGCTCTGACTGAAGCTCTTGCCGCACGTGTCACAGACATAGGGTCTCTCCCCTGTGTGGGAGCGGCGGTGCTGGCTAAGGCTGGACTGGACGGTGAAACTCTTGCCGCAGGTGTCACAAGAAAAGGGCTTCTCCCCAGTGTGGGTGCGGCGATGCAGGGTGAGTGCAGAGCTCTGACTGAAGCTCTTGCCGCACGTGTCACAGACATAGGGTCTCTCCCCTGTGTGGGTGCGGCGGTGCTGGCTAAGGATGGACTTGCCGGTGAAGCTTTTGCTGCAGATGTCACAAGAAAAGGGCTTCACTCCAGTGTGGCTGTATTGGTGCAGGGTGAGGTGGGATTTCGTGATGAATCTCTTCCCACAGTCATTGCAAGGAAAGGGCTTCTCCCCAGTGTGGGTGCGGCGATGCTCAGTGAGGCTGAAGCTGTGACAGAAAGCCTTGCTGCAGATGTCACAGACATAGGGTCTCTCTCCAGTGTGGGTGCGGCGGTGCTTGTTGAGGTGAGAGCTCTGACTGAAACGCTTGTTGCACTTGTCACAGACATAGGGTCTCTCTCCAGTGTGGGTGCGGCGGTGCTGGGTGAGGTGGGAGCTCTGACTGAACCTCTTGCTGCACTTGTCACAGGCAAAGGGTCTCTCCCCAGTGCGGGTTCGGCGATGCTCGGTGAGGCTGCGACTGAAGCTCTTGCCGCACTTCTCACAGATATAGGGTCTCTCCCCAGTGTGTGTACGGCGGTGCTGGGTGAGGTAGGAGCTCTGACTGAAGCTCTTGCTGCACATGTCACAGACATATGGTCTCTTCCCAGTGCGGGTACAGCGGTGCTGACTAAAGCTGGACTTGTCAGAGAAGCTCATGCTGCAGTTGTCACAGGCAAAGGACTTCTCATCTGTGTGGGTATGGTGGTGCAGAGTGAGGTGGGACTTCTGGGTGAAGCTCTTGCCA
>NW_008589024.1:0-6351 GCF_000691845.1 Merops nubicus
TATATATATATTTATACACACAGACACACAAAGTCTTCTAAAAGCCTCTTCTTGCATTTGAAAAGATGGACTTGGCTCCTGTCTGCTGCTTTCAAAAGGAGCTAGACATTAAAAAATACTGTAGCAAAGGGAATTTCATCAACCAGGAGCTACTGATGGGACGAGATGGCTGAGAGCAAACAGCATATGGCAGCTTGGGCACCACCCCAAGTCATTTTTGGAGTTGGGATATTCATTTACATTACTAGATGGATAGTCGCAGAGATGTGTTTTACTGAAATTTTAGCTCCTGCCAAACTGAACACATGGGAAAAAAACCCCAAACATTTCCTTTTAGCATGCATTGATGAGTATATTTTGGTAAGCAGGCTCATGGCAGCATCTTCAGGCCCAGGACTGGATCCTTCAAGGAACCTCTTTGAATATTCAGCAGGGAAAATCATGGAAATCCAGTCCTTGAGTCAGTTTTCCCCTGCTTGAGACGTTTCATGGGCAGGGGCGCAGCGTGTTGCTGTGCCAGCCTGTGCTCCATGAGCAGCCCCTCTGTGTGTCCCATCCCCAAGGACCACCTTTACTTCTCTACAGGGAGAAACAACGTGGAGCTCTGACCACCTTCTGCCTCATGTCAGGCTTAGCAGACACTGTTGAACCCAAGACAAGCTCTCTCCTAGGAGCAAGCATCCCCCCCGCAGCGCTGAGGGTTGGACTGGGGCTGCAGGAGGCTTTCCCCTCTCTGCCAGTGCCCAGCTCCCCTACACCCTGCTGTGGGTGGGCAGGAGGGATTTGCTCCTGCCTCCTTCCCACCAGCAGCCCAGGGCAACGTCTACCACTGTAGCCATGACTGCCCCAGGTCCCCAGAGGCAAGCAGGTCCCTGAGCCCTCAGCTGCATGGTGCCCAGATGCTTTCCAGGGGTGCTCACCCCAGGCAGCAGTTCCTCACTCACTGCCCAGCCTGCAGTTATCTCCCTTGCTAAGCCAGGAGGGGAATAGTTTTCCCTAGAGCTCAGCTCAGCCTTTCAGCCCGAGAAAACCCATTAAACCCAAAAAATCAGACAACAAATGGAGGCTGTTTTGCATGATGGTGTTGACAGTCCATCAGAGGAATGCAAACCAATAATCACACCCATCAAAGGACCAGTCAGATGTGGTTACTCCCGCCACCATGGGCATCTCTGATGAGCTCTTCTACCACCTCCAGCAACGTCAGGGGCTCATTTGCACCCTGTGGACAGTGCCAGTTTTGATCCAGCAGCCTCATTATCAGTCTCCTTCCTGCCAGTGCCTGGCTTTCTGGAAGGAAAACAAAATGCCTCCAGCAGGGCTGCCTGCCCCAACCCTCTCCAGAGGGCTCAGTGACTGGGCACCACAGGCCACGCTGCCTCAGCACCACCACATCCTCAGGCTGGGCTGGGGTAGGGTGAGCAGCCCCTGCTGAGACAGCCAACAAGCAGGAGTGGGAGGAGCACGTCCTGGCTCTGGACCTCACAGGGCAGGATGTGTTATCTGCACCAGGGTGTACCCCAGCCAGTGGAGCTGTGCTGGGTTGGTCACCTCCCTTTGCTGCTGGCTGTTTGTGCCACCACTACCCATCCGTGCTGCAGGAATTAGCACTGCCAGGAATCCTGCTTGCATTGTTACACTGCCTTCTGCTTTACTCACCAGAGATTTGCCAAGTCCAGGTGTCCTTGGGGCAAAAAAATCAGTGCCACCCACTTTCTGGCTCCTCTTTTGCCTGGATATCCTGAGGCAGAATCATTAAGTTGGAAAAGACCTCTAAGGTCATCAAGTCCAACCATCAACCCAACGCTACCACAACCACTAAACCATGTCCTGAAGTACCATGTCTGATAGTAGGACATTTCCTGGGCTTGGGTTGTGAGAACCCATCTCTTCCTTTTACCCCCTTGGAAGGTGAAGAACAAAGGGGATAGGAAACACTTCCCCAGCCATGCACAAGGACACCACTACAGCTTGGCGTTTGGGGGCATTTATTCCCAGGGTTTGGACCTTATGCTTCCCACCACCCTGATCTCCACGACAGCTGCTTTCCCCATGGGCTGCCCCAAGATGTGGGCTGTGGAAAGCCACACATGTGTCTGTGACAGTAATTTAAAACTCATTTTTGAAGGAGAAGTTTCAAGGCAGAGGCAATTCCCATTAGACGGGTGCCCTGTGCTGAATCCTCCTGTTGGTTCACCTCTGCTCCTCGTGTGAGTAACAGACTCTGCTCCTCCATGCTCCTCTTCTCCAAGACATGCCCCTGCCCTGCCCTCAGGCTTTTCCCCCTTTCTTCCTTATCACTTACAGGTTCCAGCTGAATTTGGTGACAAGTTTCAGGCAACAAACAAAATGGTAGAAAGGTATAAAGAGTTTCCAGCTCACCTGGGAGGAACCTGAAGTGCTGGGGTCTAAACCCCCAGCCCTGAATGAAGGCTGATATATGGATGATGCCCACAACCACACAGGAGAGACCTTCCTCCTGGTTTTCTCTCAGGGCCTGGCCAACCCTAGGTGAAAGCCAATGAGAAGATCAGCAGCAGGTTCCCTGCCTGTGAAGTTAACACCAGGTACCCCACCTCTACGGGGAACAGTATAAAGGCTGGGTCTGCCCCCAGTGGGTGGCTGGGGGTTAATTGTATGATGGATGGGTTGTGTTTTCTGTTACTGGAAGGGCTCCCTGACTGACCGTGGCCATTAAAGTTTCCAGCAATGGTGGGACAGGCACTCAGGACCAGGACAGAATGAGGGTTATGGATGGAATGATGCTTTTCTTTGGCTAAAAATCCAGCAATGGGGGAAGGAACAAACCAAGCTTGGCTTACTCCTTTGTTCTATCATGAATGAACATGTGGATTTGTTTATCCCTCCTGTTGTTAGTAATGTCATGCCTTTCCTGTATTCTTTGGAGTGGGATGATAAAGTCTGGTCTGTATGTTTACTGCTAATGGCTTTGTCTTTTCTGCTGGGCCACGTAGTCAGCAGAAGATGCCCCTGACAGCAATGGATGGGACCAAAGCTAAAGCACAGAGCTCTGGAAGTGAAGAGAACCTTCAATATAGATAAAAGGCTGGACTGAATAACCCTCCAGTTAAGGAAAGATGAGCTCCACACCACCTGCTGGCAGTGATGGAGCCAGCCAGAAGCTCAGGCACACTGCAACACCTCCTCGCCCCCTCCAAATGCTATTGGCTGGTACAAAAGGTGGGTTTAAGTAAGTGAGGGGGTTGACAGGGGATTATTTGTGCTGTCACAGGATGGATCAATGGGATGAGGTTCAACAGGGCCAATTGCTGGCTCCTGCACTTGGGTCACAAGAAGCCCCTCCAAGTGTGGTGAGGAGCAGCTGAGGGAGCTGGGGGTGCTGAGCCTGGAGCAAAGGAGGCTCAGGGGAGACCTTCTGGCTCTGCACAGCTCCTGACAGGAGGCTGGAGTGAAGTGAAGGTCAGTCTCTTCTCCCAAGCAACAAGCAACAGGACGAGAGGAAATGGCCTCAAATTGTGCCAGGGGATTTTTAGGTTGGATGTTAGAAAAAGTTTCTTCACCAAAAGGGTTATTAAGCATTGCCCCAGGCTGCCCAGGGCAGTGGTGGAGTCCCCATCCCTGGAGGGACTTAGAAGATGTGTAGATGTGGTGCTGAGGGACATGGTTTACTGGTCGACTTGGCAGTGCTGGGTTAACAGTTGGACTCAATGATCTTAAAGTTCTTTTTCAACTTAAATTATCCTATGACCTTTTTGCAGCCTGCCTTCCTCCCCCAGCCCCAAACCCACAGCTGCTGCTCTTGCCCCTCTTGATGTTACAAAGCAAGGAGACTGCATCATCTTTGAGTTCAAGGAGGAGCATTTCTTCACCCAGAGGTGAAGTTCTTGGAGCAATGTCAACCTTGGGGACATCTGTCCCTTTGCAATCCCTTTCCCTAAATGACTGTATGACAGGACATGGTGCCATCCTGTCCCATATGGCTTGGAAAGAAAGCTGGTCAGGAGAGGGACCTTGCTGGTATGAGGAGCAGGAGGACCCTGGGAGGACTTCAGCATCATGGCCAGGTGGAACATCCAGATACTGCACAGCAGGCACCAGCTTTAACATCCATGTGGGTTTCCCACTGCTCCACCACAGCCACCACTGCACTTAATTCATGGTTTGCCCAAGCTGCTGAACAGGAATGACCTGTTCTCAGCAGGGGAGGGGAAGGGGGAAAAGGAGTCATAGACATTGAGCATTGAGAAACTCAGGAGGGAAGCAGGGTGCTGATTTTATATTTTTATTGGAGAAGAAGAAGGAAAAAAAATACAGACTAAACTACTCCTCTACCTCATGCCCCAGGTGACCTGTTGGAAAGCAAAGTCCTGAGTGATGTTGGTGCTTTGTGTCTGAAAACATGCACTGCCTGCGTTGCTCTGGGAGTGAACAATTTCTTCTGGGAGATACCACTCCTAGCCAGTGGCATTTTGCAGCTCAAATTCTCCCCATTTCCACCAAGGGGCAGTTGACTTGTTCCTTCGTGGATCTGCTGGCCACAACTGCTGGCCACTCAGCTCTGCCATGGTCCTCATTTTCCTGCACAAGCCTTCTCCTTGCACTCCTGTCCCAAGAGAAAAGCCCAAAGAGGCCTCGGTGACTCCAAGCCTACACAGGATCACTCCAGGAATGCAGTGGGGTGAGCTGATGCTAAATGAACCCCAGCTCTGAGGTTGTTTGGGACTCTCCCTCACACTCTTGGTGGTTGCTGGTTTCTGTGTGTTTCACAGTTGCTCTGACCACCTCCCCCAACCCTACTCCTGCCACAAACCCCACCCTGCATATCAATCTTGTTGCATCAACAGCCCTACATATTTTCCAACCACTCCACCTTGGACAAGGATGTCTCCCTGCAGCTCCCAGAACACCTGGGTGCCCCCAGAGCCCCCTCACATGCCTGGGGAGCAGCTGGAGGAGTGCAGACCTTGCCCTTATGCCCCAATCCTTCTCCCCACACTGGACACAGAAGATTCAGCTAGACAAGGTGCTGGGCCATCTTATCCAGACTGTGCTCTTCCCAGCAGTAATTGGACCAGATGATCCTTGAGGTTGCTTCCAAGCTGGTGTTCTTTGATTCTACAACCCTGCTGCACATTGGCACAAATCCTGCAGCTGCTCCAAAACTGCAGAATAGGACTCTTTTGGGCTGACATTTTCAGGGAGGGTTGTGCTAAAGTTGCAATTCTTTTCAGCCAGTGCCATCAGTCTTCAGGGTTAAGGCAGAGGGTGCTCCTTGGTCAGCCCCTGTCCCCAGGCTGCTTCTCCTGTGCAGGATGGGAGACACCTCGACTTTTCTGCTACTCCAAGGGTTAAATTTCCTTCCCAAAACTAGAGACTTAGCAAAAGAGCTGCTTGTACAAATACCTCCAGAATGGCCAATGGCCAGCTGAGGTGGTGGCCCTGAAAGGGGTGGGTAGGTAAAAGACAAAGCTTCCCTGGGGCTCAGTGCTGGCTCCCCAAGCCCCTTTCTCCTCTGTCAGCAGCAGCCACCTCTTGTCCCTGCAGGGGAGTCAATGTTTAACCCAGCCAGGGAGGACACGTGGGCAGGTTGGTGGAGCCAGCCCCGGCCTTGGCAGGAGCAGGGAACGCCCCGGGCCCCACGGTCGCTCCCCAGGAGCCCATGTCCAGGTGCCCCAGGGGGTTCCCCTTCTCCTGTCAAAGCCACCACTCTGCAAAATGGGCCTGAGCTCTTCCAGGGCACAGCCCAGGGTGACCAAGGTGGCACCGCTGGACACACGCCCGCCTCCTGTCGTGCCAGGAGAGCCCAGGGCGCCCTGGGGAGACCCCCCCTCTGCCCAGCAGCTCCCACCGCTCCGCCAGACCTGGTATGGGAGAGCCTCTGCAGGTAAGGGGGCACCCCCCGGGGCTGGAGCCAGGGCAGGAGCTCCTGGGGCATCTGCTGGGGCTGGCAGGGGCTCTCAGCCCCGCGGGGGGGCAGCCGTTGTCTGCGGGGGGGGCCCCCAGCCGCTCTGCCCTTTTGCCATTCCCAGCATGCCTGAGCTTTGGGAAAACAGATTTCCAATCTGCTCCAACCTCTTCTGGAACGTGTCTGTCAGCAGCTTCCAGGGTCCCCTCCCACCGGCCGGAGTGCCCTGGGGGCAGTCACTGCCCAGCACCAGGAACTGACACCAGCTGCCCCCGAGCAAGGGCTCCTGCAGCAGCCCCAGAACCCCTCCTCATAAACCCAGTCTGCTGCCCTGCCACCACTGGCTGTATCCCAGCATGGTGGGGCTGGAAGGGACCTCTCTGAGTCTTCTCTTCCCCAGGCTGAACAGCCCCAGGGCTCTCGGCCTTTCCTCAGCACAGAGATGCTCCAGCCCCCTCAGCCTC
>NW_008589024.1:6424-24046 GCF_000691845.1 Merops nubicus
CTGGCCTCTCTCCAGTAGTGTCCTGTCTCTCCTGAACTGGGGAGCCCAGAGCTGGATACAGGACTCCAGAGGTGGCCTCAGTGGGGCAGAGTAGAGGGGGAGGAGAACCTCCCTCAGCCTGATGGTCACACTCTTCTTCATGCAGCCCAGGAGACTATTGGCCTTCCTGGACACAAAGAGCACACTGCTGGCTGATGGTTGTCCCCCAGCACTCCCAGGTCCTTCTCTGAGGAGCTGCTTCCCAGCAGGACACCCCTCCCCTGTCCTGGAGCAGGGGGTTATACCTCCCCAGGTGCAGGACCCAACACTTGCCCTTCTTGAACTTCATGAGGTTCCTCCCCGCCCAACTCTCCAGCCTGCCCAGGTCTCACCGAGGG
Source organism: Merops nubicus (assembly GCF_000691845.1). NCBI lineage: Eukaryota > Metazoa > Chordata > Aves > Coraciiformes > Meropidae > Merops > Merops nubicus. Next base: position 6,802 of record NW_008589024.1, read on the forward strand.
GCAGCTCAGCCTCCTGGGGTACCAGCCACTCCTCCCAGTTCTGCACCACCATAGCAACATCATTAGCTTAATTAGGAGTAGGCTCTGGGTAATGTGCTCAGCAGACAAAGCTCAGCACTAAAACAAATGTCAGCTGTGCCTCACATAGGGCAGTGTCAAGAGGCAGAGGCAGGCAAAGAGCAAAGCTGGGTGTGTTTTTCTACAAGTGGCACCAGGCAGCCTCCCCAGGGGCTTCCCACAGCAGGGCTGGAGTCCAGACATAGGGAAGGAGGGTTGCATCCATCTGACAGGGGATGCCTGGCTCTGTACAGTGGGCTGGAGGGTAATGAACAGCTTCCCATGACCCCACTGGGTGAGTCCCCATGTCTCCCACGTAACCAAGAGTCCTCTTCTCCTGTAGCCTGTGATGAGCAGTTGGCCAAGGAACCTGTGAGCTTTGTTGCTTCCCCCATCTGTCCTTTTAAAGCAGCAGCTTGGGGCTTCCCTTGCTGCTCAGTCCCCAAGACGATTATTGCTGCTTTTTTTGGTGGGACTGAGAAATCTCTCTAATGCTTTTGCTGACTACAGCCAGCCAATGGGTTTGGTTCTCACCTAACTAGGTGATCTTTAAGGTCCCTTCCAACCCAAACCATTCTATAACCCTATGGTTCTCTGAAGCCCCATGAGTGCCAGCGTGGTGTGAGAAGGTGCAGGATGGGGGAAGGAGGACCTGCAGCCCCAGCACCCTCCTTCCCTCTTCCCATTTCCAGAACTGGATTTCTGACACATGCTGAGCAGCTTTAAATTCTGCTGCTCCACTGTGGGCTGGATGTTTCCTCAAGAGCATCCACCAAGAGGTGTCAGGAGAAGGTGGAAGCAAATAATCCTCTGACACGATAGCAGTGGTGCTCCCAGAGCCAGGGGTCCTGAGCTGAGTACAGATGAGGTCTGGCTGCACAACAGCAGGTTTCAGGTGCTTCACACAGCAAGAACAACCAAATAATCCTGCTCTGGGAAATTATCATCCCTGGGTATTTAACAAGTGCTTATAAAACATCTACTTTTATAAAAAAAAACAGACCACAAATTTTAAAACCCCCTTGTCATTTGCTATTACTTTTCATTTTCAGAAATAAAAAGAGAGTATGCTTAAGAGTACTTGAGCAGTGTATTACCTTGAGCTGCTCTCTGAAGAAGCAAAGCCTCCAGGAGAGTAGGTTTTATTTGGTTTATGAGGGTTCATATGAGCATGTGTTAATTCCCATCTCCCAGTGGGGAGAATCTGCTGCTACTGAAGTGCAAAGGTGAAAAACAGAAGCCATGAGAAGGCCTTCAGCTCAGACCCCCTGCCCCTGTGGTGGGATGATGACCCCTCCTTGCTGGCAACAGGCAGGTGTCCACTGTTGTCTCAGGACTGAGCAGATCTGGGGACATCAGACAGTTCTGTATCTCCAGAGGGTAAGGGCAAAGCTCCTACAAGACCCGTGCATGGATAAGGTGAGAGGAATAATCTAAATATTGATATACACACATATATAAAGGAAATCTTGTAAGAGAAATAACTTCCCCAAGCCCATTCCCCTCAGCAGAACAAGCCTCTCCCCAGCCCCAGCCCTTGCCTGTGCCATGTCCCACCTTCCCAGCACTGTGAGCCACCTCCTCATGTTTTATTGCCCCCTCAGAAATTCTGCACTGATTTGTCCTCCAGTTTGGGTGACAATGACAATCACCCTCCTTTTGCTGCCATCACAAGCCCCCATCTCAGCACCTGCACAAGTTGTCTGCAGGGGAGCTGCCTGAGCTGGAAATCTTCACTCCAGGTCCCCATTCCTGCGGGCGTGGAGCAGCTGCAGCTTCACTTGGTGGTTAATCATTGCCAGAGCTCTGCAGAGCCCAGAAATCATTCATCCAATGGAGCCACCACCTCCTCCCACAGCCCAGTGCCCTCTCTCCATCACTTCTCTCTCCTCCACGAGCCCTGCCTTGGCAATCTTCCCTGGGGCTCATTTAAAGGGACCACTGAAGTCCCTGAATTGTCTTTTTCATAGAACTATTAAATTGGGCATCACCTATAATGTAATCCCTGTAGTTTATCTCCAGCTCTCCTCTCCTGTAGCCACCTTGGGGGTCCCACCACATGGGAGCAGGAGCTGCTCAGCATCACCTCACTGAATTCCACACATAAAATGAAATTTGAATGCACCAAGACTTAATTTTTTTTTTTTTTTTTAGAAGAGTTGGGATAGAGAAACTCTTTTGTACAAGAAGTACTTACTGCACACACAAGGGTTTATTTGTGCAAGAAAAAAGGCAGAGGTGTCCACCCAGGAGCATGAGCCCAGAACCCCCCAAACCCAGGTCACATTCAGGCCCCAGAGGAAATGCTGCTTTCAAAGCTGACAGGTGAGTGCTGGTGTGTAGCAGGTGTTTTCAGGCTGATTTCCAAGGATGAGGGGCTGTGGCTGTACCACTTGTCTGACTGTAAACCACTAACTTCTAAACCCACAGGCTGGCTGTAGCCCAGCTCTGCTGCAGCCAGTAAAAGCATCAGAGATACTTCCCACTTCCATCCAAAAAACCAACAATAAAAGTCTCAGGGACCCAGCAGCCCCAAACTGCTGCTTGTTGCCCACTTTAGAAGGACAGGCAGGGAGGAAGCAGCAAAGCTCACAGTTCCCTGGCCAGCTGCTGGTCACAGGGTACAAGAGGGGACAAGGACTCTTGGTCACCTGGGAGAGCCAAGGAGGCCACAGAGGACATGGAGGATGGTTATTGCCAGGTATAAAATGCATGAGAGGCTGGAGGTGGAAGGAGGAGAGGTACATGGTAGAGGTACATAATTTACACCATGTGCTACAGGAGCACATAAAGATTTTATTGGGACACAACAACCAAAAACCAGGGCAGATAATTATTGCTGAGTACAACCTAGCAGTTGATGATCATCCAAGTGACTTCATCCATTTCTTCTCTAATCTTTAAGGGCCCCTTTCTTTCAACACTGTGCCAGAAAAGGGAGAAACCAGCATCATTAAACAGCACCCACCTCGACCACCCCAGGTAAGACAAGGCTGAAAAGCTCCCTGCTGACCCTATTGACATGGCCCTTCTTGGGGACATGGGCACATGACAGCACCATGGCAGGGGAAGAGTTATCCCACAGCAATGCAACTAGAAGCTTCTATCTCTAGATGATCATCCCTAGATGAGCTTTGCCAGCAGCCCCAGTCTGACACTTGGGGCAGGGCAGGTATGCTTCAGAGGGGTTGGACTAGGTGACCTTCCAAAGGTTCTCTCCAACCCCAAACATCCTATGATTCTAAGCTTGCTGCAGAGGGGTTATTTCTGGTTCATTAGCACAAGGGTGAGGACTTCATCTCCTAAGAAGGGTCAAAGAGAGGCCAATACAGCAAGGCTCTGCCTTTGCCCTCCTGCCCAACTCCACGAGTCCATCCCTCACTGGCCAGCCCTTGTGTGCTGTGGAGACACCCAACAAGGACATGAGTCCAGTGCTGCCCATGAGGCCACCTCTCCTGTTGCTTGCTTTTGTGGTTCCCGAGTACCACAGCCAAGCCTTGGTGCTCCCACAGGGCTAACATGGCCAGGACCAGAGCCCTCTGCAGAAGGGATCCAACTTGCACCACGTGGGGCTGGATTTGGCTCTTCAGGCCAAGTCTGGCCTCAGGGTGTGGCATCAGCTTTGGGCAGAGGCAGGTAAAGCAGCAGGACGTGCTCTGCAGCAAGGGCCCCTGAAAGTGCAGAACAATTATTAGAGGCTGCAAGAACTGCCACGTGTGCTACAGAGACCTTCACCTCCTCCCTCAACAGCGTGGTGGCCACACGCACACTTGTATCCACATAGACACCAAAACGACCCCAAAACAAACATGGAATCCTAGAATCCCAGACTGGTTTGGGTTGGAAGGGATCTTTCAAGTCCATGCAGTCCAACCCCCTGCCCTGAGCAGGGACATCTGCAGCTAGAGCAGGTTGCTCAGAGCCCCGGCCAACCTCACCTGGGATGGTTCCAGGGATGGGGCAGCGACCACCTCTCTGGGCAGCCTGGGCCAGGGGCTCACCACCCTCAGCATAAAGTATTTCTCTCTAGTCTAAATCTCCCTCTTTTAACTTAAAACCATCCCCCCTTGTCCCCCCTTATAGGCTCCTTTTAAGCCCTGGCAGCCCCCAACTGGAGCCTTCTCCTCTGTGGCTGCCCCAGCCCAACTCTCTCCTGCTGGGCTCCCAGCAGAGGGGTTCCCCCCTCGGGGCATTGCTGGGGCTCCTCTGGCCCCGCTCCAGCAGGTCCCTGGCTCTGCTGTGCTGAGGACTCCACTCCAGGTGAGATGTTCTCTCCTCCTTGTTCTCCTTCCAAGCCCTGAAACCCGTGACTCTGCCTGGCCTGGAAATCAGGTCTTTTTCCTCCACAAAAGTTACCACAACATAACTAAAGCTTCAGAAGTGTCTCCACATCCACACAACCTACTGCAGAGGAAGGAAGGGAATGTGGCAGGTGATTTAAAGCCCCCACCCATAGAATCTGCTTCTTCTGCTCCACCTGCATTTTCACTGCTTCTCCACACCTTCCAAACCAGCAGCAATGCTTTCCAGCTTCCCACCTCTTACCTGCTCACCACTGAGAATGCAAAACTACCGGTGTTTGTCTGATATTAGAGGTCTCCTGTCCTTCTTACATGCCAACAGAGGGTCCAGGGTGGACATCAGAGACACCAGGTTCAGGTCTTCTGCTTGCCCCATCTCCCTCACTTTGCTCCTCGCACCTTTTTCTTTCAGGGAAAGCTTCTGCTTGAGGCTTTCGGCTGCTTTTCTTCTCTGCTGCTTGGCTCATGTCTGCAGGCTCCAAAACTGGCAGCAAACATGGCTCAGAGGAATAAAATCAGGCAGGGAAAGGGACAACTTGAGCAGACCCTCCAAGCACAGATGCAGCAGAGTGTTCTGCTGAGAGAAGCACTCCGCCACTGGAAAGAACCCACCCCCATTCTCCCATTTAAACAGGACTTTCAATTAGCAATTAAGGCTCAATGTTCTACCTGCTGCTGAGACCCCTCTAAGAGCCCTGCTCCACCTGGCATGTCAACAGACCCTTCAGGTGGCTGGAGAGAGTCCTCTGTGGTTCGTGCTTGAGGATGAATAGAGGCAACCACACTCCTTGGCTGTTTAACCCATGAAAGAGTATTTCCTCCACTGGTTATGAACCTTTCTGCAGTGCTCCAGTGAGTGCTGGGTCAGTCCAGCACTGGGTGCAGCTTGGAGCAGCCCTGGGCCTGCCTTGGGTTACACCAGCACCAAGATGCCCCTCAGCTACCTGCACTGGTCATCTTCCTCCCCAGGCACCTACATAACCCCTTGCAGCTGAAATCCTTGGGTGAAATTCTCCCCTCCCTGTGCTGCTCTGAGAGCTTCCTGTTCCTCTCTGAGAGCATCTCCCAAACTCTGGTGACAAACCCTTTGCACATGACCCATCCCATAAAGCCCACTGAGGCAGGGCTGCTACGCTCAAGGTTCCTTGTTGTGGTTAGTCTTGTTCCCAGAATCCCAGACTGGTAGGGCTTAGAATGGACCTCTGGAGATCATCTTGTCCACCCCTCCTGCTAAAACAGGTCACCCAGGATCACATCCAGGTGGGTTTGGGATCTCTCCAGAGCAGGAGACTCCACAGCCTCTCTGGGCAGCTGCTTCAGGCTCGAGCACCCTCACACCAAAGAATTTTCTCCTTATATTTAAAAGGAATTTCCTTCCAGTCTGTGCCCACTGCCCCTTGTCCTGTTGCTGGACACCGCTGACAAGGGTCTGGCCCCATCCTCTTGCCCCCTGCCCTTTAGGTATTGATCACCACTGATCAGGTCCCCTCTCAGTCTTCTCCAGACAAAACAGACCCAGGTCTCTCAGCCTTTCTACATAAGATGCTCCAGCCCCCTCCATCATCTTTGTATCCTCCACTGGACTCTCTCTGGTAGTCCCCTGAAGATTTTTTTTTAGTATAATAAAGGACAGAAGAGCCACCAGACAGAGCCTGTCAAACCCCTGCACTCTGGGCTGTGGCTCCTGCCAAGCTGGTGGCTTCAGAGAGCACAGGCAGCCACCATCAACTGATGTGCCCCTGGATTGGGTGGGGGAACGAGGCAGCAGCACCTGGAGTGAGCCCAGCTACACCCTGTGCATTGTCACACACAGTCACAGCCTCATTAAAAACCTCCCACCAGCATCTAATTTCCAGCCATTGATTGCCTCCATCCCTGGAAGTGTTCAAGGCCAGGTTGGAAGGGGCTTTGAGTAACCTGCTCTAGTTGCAGATGTCCCTGCTCAGGGCAGGGGGGTTGGACTGGATGAGCTTGAAAGGTCCCTTCCAACCCAAACCAGTCTGATTCTGTGATCTTCTTTCCCTTACAGCTGTATTTAGGTGGTATTAAAACCCTGACACAAGTCATTACTAGAGTGACACTGCTAATCCTGCCCCATCCTTCTGCCTTTGCTGGTGGGCTGGGGAAACAGCCCCAGGAAAAGCCCTTTTCCCAGGGGAGTACTTCCAAGGACAGCAGAGCTGGGTGACGTGGCCTTTTCAAGGACTTTTAGAGGATTTCAGTCAGAATCCCACGAGGTTCACAGAGATGACAGAAAGGAGTCAATTTTCCAGCCTGCAACACAACTTTGGCCCAAAACCTGAAATTTGGCTTCCCTTCCAGGCTGAGGAAGATGAGCAGATAGACCCAGGAGTTTATTTGCCTTCAGCCACCCCACACTGGCAGCCTTGGTGGCATCTGGGAGTAATGCACAGCCCGGGCTGCAGTTTGTGGTGTCACATGCTGCCATCTAGTGCCATTTTATTAAGCTTTCTATTCAGTTTTGTGAGGTTTTGTGATGCTAAAAACATGTGAACTTGGCATTCAGGGTGATGGGGAATTCCTCCTTTACATGCTGCTGCTGACCTTTTTATCTCCTGTGTTCTTGCACTGAATTACAGGCTGCTCAGGCTTTGACAGCAGTTCTGTGCAAACAGTCACAGACATGTCACCATTTATCTGACACTGGTTTGTATTCAAAGAGTTAATGATGTCCCACATGGAATGTAAGTCAGGTCTTACTGATGAGCCCCATGATGATGCTCCCCATAATTTATATGAAAGCTGCACTGAGAATGATAGAATCATAGAATATTAGAATGATTTGGGTTGGAAGGGACCTTCAAAGGCCAACTACTGCAACCTCCTGGCAGTGAGCAGGGATGTCTTCAACAAGAGCATCCTGTTCAGAGCCCTGGCCAACCTCACCTGGGATGGTTCCAGGGATGGGGCAGCGACCACCTCTCTGGGCAGCCTGGGCCAGGGGCTCACCACCCTCATCAAAAATTTCTTTCTTATGTTTATTCTGAATCTACCCTCAGCCCCCATCCTAGAAGGAGACACTGGCAATATGAAGCCATGAAATGACCCAGGGTTGTCTAGTACTTTGGTATGAGTTAAGGAGGCAACTTAGCTCCTTTAGGTAAAAACCCACGCTCAGAGCACTCTGTAGAGTCTCTGCCCACTCCCATAGCCACCAGGAAAGACACTTTGCACCATGCACTGTTCTGCAGGGAATGGTCTTAGACCAACATAAAAGAGACTGGTTGGAGAGATGGACCAGTGCTCTGGGTCTCAGTTAACTGGGATCTGCCCTGGGATAACTTGCTAGGAGACTTTATATCAAATTATGATACCTCTCCATGCTTCAGCTTAGACATGAAACATCTGAGCTGAGGTTTGTCTTCACTCTGGTCTTGGCTGGAGCCTTGGCCACTGCTGAGGCTCAAAAAGAAATATCTACAGGCTGAAACTCATCTCAAACTGGGCTTTTGCTGCTTTGGCTACAATGCGGGAGATTGCCCCAGCTTTGTCCACTCCTGAAGAACCAAAGGAGATGTTCATCTTGCTGAGAATTTGTTAGAGCTGCTAATCTCCTTCCTGTACCCCAAGCAGCTGGGCCAGCATTGGAGCTGGAAAAGTCTCAGGGTAGTTTCACACCAGGTTTTCTGATTGTGTGGAACAAGCAATGCTAAATATGATAAATATTGTACTTGTAGAGGCTTGAACCTGCCAGCCCAAGCTGCAATCTGCACACAATCACCCCTGCAAAGCCCTGGTGTCAGCAAGACGTGGCTGTAACCCCAAAACCAAAGGTAAGGTGGTGGGTTGAGCTCCATCCATGGATCCCTGCTGGCAGCAAGCTCCCTTCCCTCGCAGCCTGGGCACCTCACAGAGCAGAAGTTGGTGTTCTACACCAGCTGTGCTCCTCTCCCGTGGCACAGAAGCACACAGACATTGCTTTAATGAAGATTTTTTCCCCATTGTGCCCCAGAGCTGTGAGTTAAACTGGAAGTGCACGGAGAGCCTGTGATAAAGGGCTAGCAAGTTGGCTGCGTGGGGCAAACCTGGCTGATGAGCACCCAGGGGCTGGGATTGTGAGCTGGGGGCTGTTCCTTCCCCTTTCAGAAGGTGCAGGTGTATTTCTTTGTGTGTTTAAACCCCTCGTAGGCTCTGGAGAAGAGGGGGCAAAGCCTGAGACACCTCCCTCACAGGCGGCAGCACTTGCACAAGCTGCAGATGCTGGACTTGACCTGCAGGCGCCAAGAGGTAACGCTGAGATGGATCTGGGGTTAGGATGGGGCTTCCCCTCCTGGACAGGGGTCTGCCCACCCCTGGGGTCTCTGCCATGGACCAGGAGGCTGAAAGCCTGTTGTTGGGAAGGTCAAATGAAGCTTTCCCAGTGGCTCAGGCAGAGCAGAGGTGAGGAGCGTCCCCAGCGATCAATAATTATGATTTTTCCAGTGCTTTGCCCTCATTTGGCCGTGGCTCAGGGAGAAACCAAAAATCTCCATCTGGGTAACGCTGTGTCATGTACCCAGTTTGGTAAATACCTTTTCCCCTGGTTAAACTACTCGACTGAGTAATTCTTCTCAGTGCCAACCCCCTAATGACAGGCCACGTTGAGCTGTTGAGACGCGTTTGCTCCTCTGCTGCTTGTGTTGACGACTCGTTTGCAAACCCAGGCAGAGCTGAAGAGAAATCTCCACAGGGAGGCAAAAATCAATAAACAAAAAAACAAGGAATCCAGCCCAAAGAAAGTCCTTGACACTCTCCAGAGAGGCAACAGAGCTGAAAGCCACGACCTTGTTCCTGCAAATCGGCATTTTCATGGAGACTATCATGGTAAGTAGAACAATTTTCCAAGGAGATGTAAAATTCTCCAGCCTCTGAAATGTCATCAGAGAATTTTCCCTGTGGAAGCTGATTCTGCTGCTCCATCCCCTGCAGTGACATGGTGCAAGTTCAAAAGACCTGGGGGGAGACTGGGAGATATGCTGTTTCTTGAGGGGAAGAAGGCTGGGAGATGTGTTTGCAAGGCAAAGTGTTGGGATGCTCAGAACATGGTGCAGGTCTCTGGGCTCTTTCTCAGATGCCAGCAGACCTGAATAGATGTGAATGAAGAGCTATGGAATAGCCACAGGGGCTTAAAAGCAAAGTCCTCAGGGACCTTACTGTCCCCAGCAAAGACGAATTTGAAGACAATCTCAGCCACCACTTCCTACTGACACCCCTGAGTCACGAGCCTTGGTATGCTTTGTTTGCATGAGACAACCTTCAGCACAGGCTGGAAACCTGTCACTGAAGGTAAAAAAATGCTTAAACTGGTGGCAGACTTGTCTGCCAGTGAACTTTCATCAGGGGAAAGGTGAACAGACCTGGCTGCTCCTATTCCCTCGTCTTTCTTCACCTCAGCTCTCTTCTGCTCAGGGATAAATCCATACTGGCTCTTGCCACACTCCAGAATTTCACCAGGTATAATCCTGAGTATATTTTACCCAAGCATGAGGTCTGGTCTTCCAGGGATCTCTCAGGACCTTCTTTACATGCCTCCAGCTACCCATAGCCATCTCCAGACAAATCCCTTGGGACTGGGCATGCAACTCCACAAAATCACAATTTCATTTTTGTTTTGTTTTTCTCCCCAAGGAAACACAAGGGGTGGAGGACTCTCCAGGCAGCAGGGTGGAGCTGAGCTCTCTCCAAGCAGGAAGGGGAAGGTTGACTTGTGGTTCTGCAGGGAGCCGCAGACGAGGGATCTGTTCTGGGACACCTCCAGCACGGGCTCTGAGGAGTGGGAAAGGGAAGAGAAGATTCAGCGCAAACCTACGCTTGTGAGAACCAAGACAGAGAGAGTTTCTCTCTTTGATGACTTCTTTGACAGGGATATCTAGTGGGATGGCTTCGGGTGAGATGGACGTGCTGAAGAAACACCCCCAGCTCTGGTGGGGCTGAAACCCCTCTAGATGGATGGACTGAGGGTGAAGGCACCATGTTCAGAGTGAGCAGCCTTTCTGGGAGGAGGGGCTGGTGGAAAGTCCAGCTGGAGGTGAGGAGATCACTGGTGTGGAGTGAATAATGACTCGCTGCAGTGTGTGGCTGCATCAGAATACCTGGGGAAAAAACACCTTGGACTGTGCAGCGATGGAGTGGGGGTGACAGGAGGAGGCTGGCAAAATGAAAAGAAGGAGAAGCTGGAAAATATTCTGGGTTAACCCCAGATATTTCGTTCCAGCTGCAATGAAATGGTTTGCTTGCCTTTGGGTTACTCAACATTTCTGTTTAATGTGTTTTTAAACTTATATGCTTTTCTAAATCACACACACAAAAAAAAAAAAAAAAAAAAAAAAAAAAAAAAAAAAAAAACAAACCAGTTCAAAATGCAAGGTAAAAGGATTAATTTAGGAAGCTTTAAAAAGAAACATTCTGGCATTTATAAAACTCATGTTTGGACTTTTTTTTTCTTAGGATTTCCTCTCCTCCCTGCCCCAGACACAGAATTACATCTACTTTCAGTACTAACCTGCAGTTTTATGGAAAATCCTCCAAAAAAGCTGGCTTGGGTTCACCTGCCTTCTCTGTCCAGGGTTCAATGTAGTGGAAAGGTGGAAAATGAGGGATCTCCAGCACCTCCTGCAGACACGTACACTGGTGGTGCTGGGCAAGACTGCTGCATCCACTGGGAATTTGAACAAGCTGCCCTGTTGCAAGCTGACATTTCCAAGTATAATGAAAAAGATGGTGTATGAAAGGTGTCTGATCTATCAGAGATTCTTGCTGTTTCCATCTCTCTTAAACTATTTTTTCATAAAATTATCTGCCTTTCCTTATAAAATCGTTCATTATTTGGGAGGGAACTTCAGCCAGTTCTGGTTGTTTCTGTAGGTCTGTAAAGGCCACTGCAGTAAAGGTGCACCAGGTTTGTGGAACACAGTAAGTTCTCTATATAAAATTTTATATATAAAATATATAAACCCCCATATCTTATAGCTATTTTATTGTGACAAACTAGACACATGTTAGACGGGGCTCTGAGCAACCTGCTCTAGTGGGAGGTGTCCCTGCCCATGGCAGGAGAGTTGGAATTAGATGATCTTTAAGGTCCCTCCCAACCCAAACCATCCTATGGTTCCATGATTCTAGGTGGGGGACTGGTGCTACACAAGGGAGGGAGAGAGCCCACCACCAACCCTGGGAAAAAGACCTGCCTGATTCCAGCACCAGTTTTACCTCTGTTTGAATCTGCAGAGCTGATGAAGGACATGACCTCCTCCTTGTACCTCCTGTCTTCCTAGGTCTCTCTCCACTTGGTCTCTCTAAAACCTACCCAAGAAAACATCTTCAAATCAGCTCATTGGCACAGGGCAGGGACTGCAGGATTAACAGATATGATCAGCATCACAGCAGCTTTCATTTCCTTCAGCTGGAAACCTCATTTTCCAGGTCAGAACATCCCAAATAACTAGCTCTGGTGTCAGTTCTCAGCTATGCACGACAGTGCAGGGCTTGGGAAGCTTGGGACAGATGAGGCACGTCCTGCACCACTGTCTCCAACCCGTGCTACCTCCCACAAAGCTGTTTTGGATGTGTCTGTACTGCATCCTCAGCTTCCTGGCTTACGTAGCCAGAAAAAGAGCAGGAGGCACATTTTTACACATATTTAGAGGAATTAGGCACCCATGGCTGACTCAGTGTCAATGGTATTTGGCTCTTTGTCTCTCTCAAGATTTATTGAAAACCCCAGGCAGAGCAGAAGCCTGGGACAGCCAAAAATCACAGCCAAAGCCCCAAATCAAAGCTGGAGCCTCCAGCACAGCTGCCCAGCACTGAGCTTCTCTGTCCTGGTTTCACCTCTCTCTCTTTTTGCCATCCCTAAGTGTATAGCCCATTACAGGTTATCTACACACTCCATGGAGGAAACTGCTCCTTGGAGAAAAACCACATGCCTGGCGTGATTGCACTGAAAAGCCAAGAAATCCAACCCCAAACAGAGGAAGAAGAAGAGAAATTAGCTGAATGAGAAAGGAGAACTGCTTGTGGCTAATGAGCATTTGTCTGCAGTCTGCCTGTTTTAAAAACACCCCTGAGAAGTTTTCTGATCACCACGGTCATCGTGTGTGAGCTGGAAATACCAGAAGAGTTCGACGTTGAGGGTATGCTGAAAAGGTCAATGATTTAATGGGCTGGAACAATTAATCTGGCACTTGTCTATACACCTGTTCTCTTAATGATGTGACACATCTCCCTTCTGTGTTCCCATCTGTCAACAATTAAGCTAGAACTGGTGGAAATGCAATTTATCTCTGGTCGAGCTGATTAGTTTTCCAATAATCATGTTGCCAGCACTGGGGAAGTGCTGCCCACGGAGAAGTGGATGTGGACCAGTCGATCCGTCCCACAGGCTGTGCAGAGAACAGACTCTGAGCGTTAATTTATCAATTTGGGGTGTGCAGAATTTGCTCTTGTGGAAGGTATAACTCCAGCAAACCCTCTCGCTGCTGCTGGTGCTCAGAATTGTTTGTCTGTGCTGCTCTTGATTGTATTAATGCATCATGACCAGCAGAGAGGCAGATGGCAACTCAACCTCTTCTCATGTTTTCTAACATCCTTCCAGAGGCTAGAAATTCAAATGTTTTCTCTCTTACTCAAGGTGAAACTTAGACTTTTCTACAAATTACAAAAGATGGGGAAAAAAAACAACCCATAACTCATGTGGTGCAATGTAGCCAGGAAGCCTCCACAGAGCTGTTTTTCTCTGAGTAGCTCCTCATTCCAAACGCTCAATATTAGCTCATTCTTTGAAGGCTGAATCATTACAGGCAGCTATGGAGGAGATGCACCACAGAAACCGGGGTCTGTGTATTTGCAGAGCCCCTCACCTTGGCCCCGGGGGCACTGCTGCACCCTGGCTGCTGGGAAGGGGTGAGTTTTAAAGGATAAAGATGGGGAAACCCATGTGGGGTTTGATTTTGGGGTGTGGAGCAATGCGTAGCCAGAGGAGGAAGAGCCAAGAGGGAAAGGTTTCAGAGTGGGATTTGTCTGACCTAATTCTGGCCATCTCAGGGCTGTGAAGCTGATAGAAAAGAGTCATCTTTGCTTATAGCTGGGAGCACAAGAAGAGGAGTGAGGGGTATCTCCAGGGGGTGACTCTTCCCTCTGTCTATCCTGGAATGGGGGGAGTTACCTGCTGGCTATAAAGGTGTTTCTGCATCCCACACCAGCCACCCAGCTTTGAGGCAAGGCTGGACCCATCCCATGGGTTAAACACTTCTCCACAGAGGAGCTGTGCTGAGGCTGAGGCTGCTTAGCCCCAGTGCAGCACCTTCAGAGGATTCATGCTCTCAGTTTTCACCCAAATTACAAAGAATGGAGCTTTTCTGCAGTTAATGACCTGGCCACAGATACCAGCAAGTGGCACAGCCCTGAAGGAAGGGGAGGTGCAGGTCCAGTAGATCCCTGCCCCAAAGCACAAGGGCATTTGACCTTCCCAGTGGGATGGTTACAGAACATTTGTGTTAGTGGTATGGGGATGGGCAGAGCAAGCCAAGGTCCTCCAGCTCAGGTTTGGCTGAAGGAGCTTTGCTGGAATGTTAAAGCAACAGGATTATGCTCAGCCTGGAGCAGGCAGCAGAGTTGAGGGAGCTCAGCACCAGAGGTTCACGTCTGGCAAAATCATCAGCAATTAAACAGACAACTAACAGGAGGAAATGTCACTGCCCCTCACCTCTGTATCTAAAAGAGCAGGAAGGTGTTTCAGAGGCCTTGCAGCCAGGGTTGATGTAACATCTCTGTTATTGTTCCTGAGCAGAAAATTCATTTACTTACACTTAGTAAAGGGAGGCGTTAGGTAAATAAAGTTGAACAAAGCTACTCTGGATCTGGATCTCATCGAGCTGTCTGGATTAATGTGATTTTCTAACCTTCCTGGGCTCTGTCCCACCTGCTGCTCAGAGGCTTCGACCCCTCCAGGAACACAATTTTCAGCATCATGCAATTTCCTCCCTTCTCCCACACCCAGGCATTCAAAAGGGGAAAAAAAAAAAAACCACCACCAAAGCCACTGGGATGTATTTGCTAACCTTATTAAACCTTTTATCTGCCCTGCCTCGCTGGAAGGTGTGTGACAGCAGCTGGGATTGCTTCAATCTGCTTACACAAAGCCAGGAGAGAAAAGCACCTGAGAACATTGACTCCAGCAGCTCCGTTTCAGGCTCTACACCAAGATTAAAGTATTATCATCAGCTTGAAAAACATCAGCACATTTTGGTTAGTCTAACCAGCCATCCTCAGCCCGTGTTGTGTCCTAAACCTGTTGTCTTCCAGTGCTGGAAGCAGTGACTAAGCCCTTATGGTTTCCAGCTTTCTGTAAATAATTCCTGAGCAAGGTGAAGATATGGCACAAGGGTCTTCTGATGAATTCAGAGGAGGGAGACAGCTCCCATTGCCCTTCTGGGCCTCTTTACCCTCATCCCTGGGATGCTGCCCTTTCTGGGATGTCCCCTCCCTCCCAGCAGTGCTGGGGCAGGATCTCTGGCCCAGGAAGAACATGATCCATCTCCACTGATGGGCTGGAGCTGCCCCCAGGAATCTCTTGTTCTTGCAGGAGCGGGAAAAACATTTATTTCTAGCTTAGCACAAGGGTTGTAGCTTTTTGCCACCTACTGACATGTTGTGGGAATGCCTCATCCTGTGGATTCCTACAGAAAGGCTTGGTGGTGTGCTGGCCCTGTGTCCTGCTGCATCCAGCATCATCTGAGAGGTGCACAACAACAAAAGCCAGAGCAACCATGGCACTTGGCGCACCAATGGGAGAGCAACACGTGTTTGGTTGGCTGCTCCTTGCTGTAATTCCCTCCTTGCTTTAATTCCCTCCTTGCCCTGTCTCCTCAGCACCTTGTTTCTTCACTCCAGAGAGCAAGAGCATGGCAGAAATCATGCACCTCACTTGCAGAGCAAAGTGTGGGTTTCTTCCCCTTCTCTCTCTCCCCAGTTCATCTATTTTTTCTCCCTCCACCTCCCCCTAAAGTCTGTGCCTGGCTTTTGCCTTTACTCAAGGGACCTTCCTCCTTCCTCAGCTCTGCTGAGGGCTTCTGACGAGAGGACAGAAGGTCCTCTGCAGGACCCTGCTCATTGCCTAAGCTTCATTTAAATCCTGTTTTGATGGCTTAAGCAAGGCACCAAGCTAACAGTGCTAACTCGTTGCTCAGAGTGGACTTCAGCCTCCCCAAGTGCACGTGGTGGTGGCTCCTGCCAGAGAGGTGGCATCTCATCTACCTGCTCTGGCTGATGTCCCTGCTCACTGCAGGGGGGTTGGGCTAGGTGACCTTTAAAGGTCCTTTCCAACCCACACCATTCCACAGTTCTATGGTCTCTGCAGGGGCAATTCATCTTCTCCCAGCTGAGTCCATGCAGATGCACTCACTCCTTGCAGAACCTTTCACCAAAAGCTGAGCACCAAGCACTTGCTCCCTCTGGTAGCCACTCAACCCAAAAGCAACCAGCATGGCTCACAACTTCCCTCTGCACCTCAGAAAAAGGGCTGAGCCTAAAAGCCAGGCAGCCCTCCTATTTAACACTCAAATCACCTCCTTCAGTTTAGCCAAGCTGACCTAAAAATACAGCTTTTTGCCACACAAAGCCTCCCTTGTGAGGGTTGCTGGAGCTGATTTTTCCACAGTGTTCCTCTGCCTTCAGAAAAAAAGCTACTGAAGCTTCATTTTCCTCCATTGCTCTCTGTGGTGACCGTGAGCCCGTTGCTGCTTCAGAGTGATGGGAACTGATAAAATAACACTTAAAGCTATTTTTAAAGCCAGATGGAGAATTAGCATACGGTGCTGACACGGTTCTGAATGATTCTTCAGATGTGGTACTTACAGAAGTAGGTATAATCTGGAGCAAAATCCATTTTCTTCAAAAGTTATCTATAGGTCTTTGCAAAAAAAAAAAAAATAATTAAAATAAATTGTGCTTTTCCCTGAGAAATGGCCACTCTTCAAAAAAAACCCAAACAAGCCTTAGAACAGGGCTCAGGTTTGTTTTTTTTTTTCCTTTGCTTTTTGATTTATTGAAAACCCAATTTTTATCCACAAGTCACTGTTGCTATTTTGGCAAAGCTAATTTATAACAATGATCTAGTTAGATGTTACTAAAAATAACCACAAAAACGTGGAAGGAAGGATTGTGCTAAAGCTAGAGCAGAAAAAAAGGCAAAACCCAAGAAGTGCCTTTGATCTCTAAAATCAATTTTTGCAGTACCCCTTGCTTTCAGCCTTCAGTTTGAGTTTTCTCATTCCCAAGACTCTCCAGGTCTGCTTTGTGCTTAAGGACTGGAAGTGGTCATAGAGCAAAGATTAAAATCTTCCTGCAGACCCTAAATCTTGTTTTTTTTGCTGAAGTATTACCTGCTAAAACCAGATTGCCCAACCCCCTTCTGAAGACAAGGATGAGGAGCTGGGACCATCCCATTGCTGCTCTGGGTTTTGATCACCATTTCCTTCCTCCTTGGGGCATGTTATGTTGCTCTGCCCTCATTTATTTCATTTTTTTTCCTCCTTGCTCCCATCTTTCAGGAGAAGATGATTCTTAATTAACTACCTGCAGGGATCTCGTGCTGCTCTGTTAATGTTCAGAAATTGCTTTGAAGGCAGCCAGCCTTGCACAGCTTCTAGGGACCAGGGGCTCCTTCCTTTCCCACTCTGTTACACCCACGTGCTGCTCTTGGCCCCGGGAGCCTGCTCTGACCTCCCCATGGTGGGGACTGGTCCTGCCCAGGCGTCTGCAGCATCTCACACCACGGCTCCACCTCTTGCACTCTCTCCATGCTGAAGCAAACAGATTTCCCATTGAGATCTGCTCTACAGGGGTGGCTTCGGGCATAGATGACACAAGCCAGCTCCTAAAGAAAGAGT
>NW_008589024.1:24077-24606 GCF_000691845.1 Merops nubicus
GCCATCATGGTCCTGCTGGTGTTGGGAGACCTGGAAAGCTTAGAGGCTGCAGCTCAAAAATGAGGCTATATGGGGCTGGAGACAGCCCCAGCTTTGGTTTCACCAGCCAGGTTCTCAGTGCTGTGATTTATTTTCCCAGCTTGCCCCGGTTCCCTGGTCTTACCTCCTCATTCCCCAGCTTCCAAGTGCTTGGATTCTGTAACTGATGTTCTAGCTGTGCACAGTAAGTCCTGTCCTTGTGCTCACACCAGGAACTGGAGAGGGGCACCAAGATCTGGAGCAGAGAGGGAATCCACATGAACAAAAACCTCCGAAGACAATCGCTGCTCTTGGCCCAGCCTCCTGCTGAGAAAATAACCCCCACCTACAGCAACCCAACCTGTTTGTTGTGCTTCCTTGTACAGAGGGAGGTCCTTTGCCTTTGGGGTTCATGGGACTGGTGGTCATTAAGGGCTGTTTTGAAACGGTGCTTTTGCAAAGAAGGTTTCACAAGTACAGGCTGAAGTTGCACCAGGGGAGTTTAGATTGG
>NW_008589025.1:0-4075 GCF_000691845.1 Merops nubicus
GGTCCGTGCAGGCGGGACCTGCAGAGAGCAGTGCCGGGAGTATAACCGCAGAGGTACCTGCGCAGGCGGTTTCGGGGGATCCTGAGCACTACTGAGCGTGTCCAGGCAGGGCTCGTCCCCCTCAGGACCGGAGGGACCGGAACAACGCCCGTCCGTGGCTGCACCTTCCTCTCCATCGTGGGGCAGCTTATCCCATTCCCACAGGCACAGGCTCCTTACTCCTGTTCTTCAAAGGTGATGCCAGGCGTGAGGGGTCCCTCCTGAGAGCTCGCCCTGGCTCTGGGGACTGCTCTGGGACAGCTCTCCCAGGTTCACAGGAACCTGGAAGAACCACGAATTTCCTCAGCTGCTCCAGTGACTTCAGTGTAAAACTTGAGGCAATTTCTTTTTAAAAAGGATTTGAAGGCTAGGACAACAGCTGCTGGGGAAGTGAGACTGTGGCTTTGGGGTTATTAATTTTATCAGGGGGAACAGACCGTGTTCTGACCTCCATCCGGACCCAATCTGGAAAATTGTTCCAGGTGTGGGCTGGATGCTTACTTTATATCTCTCTAGATACATCTTTTACATAAATACTCTTCCACCATTTAAATATTTTCATGGAGGAGCCAAAAGCAAAGGCTGGTAAGTGTTCAGTCAGATACAGTACAAAAGCCCAGCTCTGGCAGAAGCGAGGGGGAGTGCTTGGCACGCTGAGGGATCGTGTCTCAAATCACTGGTAATAATTATTCACAGAAATTACAAAACCCAGGATTACGCCAGGTGCTTAGTTCACCCTGTTTGGTGTTCCGAGTTCTCTGGTCATGCTAAAACCTGCATGCTGCTCTGCCTGCCTCCTCCAGCCAGGTAACACACACTACTCAAACACTGCTGGAGGAGTGATTGCTCCATAGAATTAAATCCTGTGGCAACTCTCCCATTCAAGAGCAAAGAAAGAAGAACACATGAAAACAGCAAATGAAATCATAACCTTAAAAATAAAGCATGGATTTGGAAGGTACTTTTGAAATTAAACTAATAGCCTGGGGCCACGCTCAGCTTCCATGGCCTGAAGGCAGCACTGCATTTGTTCTAACATAAACAGCTTGGCTTCCCCACAGCTGGATCCTCAGCAGGGCAGTTGTGAGGAGCCTATACACACACAGCACAGAACAGATGCCAAAATATTCCACTGTGGGATATTACACAAGGAAATAAAAGCTTTGGGCTGTCCACTTTTCACACCTGCTCTCACCCACTGTAGCCGGGAGGAAAATCTCTCCTCGTTGTGAACAAGGGTTGGTGGAACACTTTCTACCACAAATCATGATTTGGGAGGAATTGCCATGAGTGATCTGGAGTGCAGAGCAGGGAATAACCAGTGATCACTGCTGGCCATGCTCAGTCAAATCCTGCATTCAGGACACCCACAGAGAGAGGTTCAAAACTCCCCTCAATTCTAGACTGAGGTAGTTACAAAGGACTAATTAAAAGTGTGTGTAAGCTTTCACGTGTGGGCAGCAATAATCTGTGTTTTCTCAAGAACATACTGTTTCACAAAGCTCAGACATACTTTCCAGTAGAATCATAGAATCATTAAGGTTGGAAAAGATTTCTAAGATCATCAAGTTCAACTGTCAGCCCAACACTCTCATGAGCACTAAACCATGTCCCCACATCTCCATATTTTTTGAACCCCTCCAGGGACAGTGACTCCAGCACCTCCCTGGGCAGCCTGGGCCAATGTCTCACCACTCTGGCAGGAAAGAAATTCTCCCTAATATCAACTAAAACCCTTCCCCTGGCACAACTGAAGTCCATTCCCTCATGTTCTATTGCTGGTCACCTGGGAGAAGAGACCAACCCCCACCTCACTCCAATCTCCTTTCAGGGAGCTGTCGAGAGCCAGAAGGTCTCCCCTCAGCCTCCTCTTCTCCAGCTTAAACAACCCCAAGCCCCTCAGCCACTCCCCAGAAGACACGTTCCCCAGACCCTTCACCATCTTTGTTGCCCTTCTCTGGACCCACTTCAGCTCCTCAATGTCTTTCTTAACCTGTGGTGCCCAAAACTGAACCCAGTACTCAAGCTGTGGCCTCTCCAGTGCCGACTCCAGGGGCAAACGTTCTAAATAGCTTGAAAAAAACTTCAACACTCTTCAATCTTTGAAAGTAGTTTTATGAGACTTTGAATTGTAACTACATTTCTGCTTCAGATGCTTAATGCAGATCCTTCTTCTATTCTGTTCAGGAGCCAGACCCAGCATGTTATTTACTGTTCTTGCAGGACATATGAGGGCACACACTGGTACACGTGCAACCCTGGCCCCCTCCTTCTCAAACAGCAAGTGTAGACTTAATAATGCAGGTAAATGATTTCCAAAAAAATGCAAGGAAAACATTACTACCTTTTATGATGCCAAGTTAGGGTTCCACATCTCTTCACCAGGCTCTGATAACATCCCCAGCACAAACAGAGGCAAGATCAGCCCAGGTGAGGGGGGTCAGTGACGACATCCAGCCTGGCACAACCCGTGTCCTGGCAGGCAGGGAAAAGAGAGGAAGGTCAGATCCCTTTTTAAAGCAAAAATCACATTTTAGCTATTTAGAAAGTATTACAGAAGCTTTTAAATGTTAGAAATTAGAAGTGAATCCTCACAACACTGACAATATCTGTTTTCAAGGATAACAGCTAAACCCCCTCGTTCTGCCTGGTTAGCACGTTAGTGCCCTCACTTACCCTGGCCACAAGATGTGCTCTTATTGCTCCCAAATTTTCCTACAGCTTCAGGAAGCACCTTAAATTGTTGTGTAGAACTGCAGAGTCTGGCTGCTCCCAGCCCAGGGAGAGAAGCAGCAGAACCAGTCAGAAACCTAAACTGAGCACTGTAGGTGGGCTGGAGAACGTTTAGCAACAGCATTGGACACCCACATTAAATAAACATCTAGTAGTTTGAAATTATTTATAATTCATTCTCCTGCCAATATTTGGGATTGATTTTTTATAGGCTGAGGAGTTTTGGATTTCTAATGATTTTTGGCTTGAGAAAGTTGCATAAAAATCAGCAAGTATGGAAACACAACTTAATAAAAAGGATACAGAAGGAAAGTCTCTTATCTAAGCTTTCAAAAAAAAAATAATAACAAAAACCCAACAAACTAAAAACCTTGCTAAAAACAGAAAGTTTGGATGAGACTTTCCTGCTCAGCTGAGTGAGCACACACTGACAAGCTGACAAAATCCCCCTCCATAAAGGATCATCCTAACAGGTCTGCCCTGGAGCTCTGGGCGCTGCATTTCACAAGCAAACAGTTTTAGTTTGCATTAATATCCTATTTCTAAAATACAAGATTGGTTCAACCAGGTAAACATTTCAATATGTCAATTTGCAGCCACAGTGTCTCTGTACTCCACCTGCGGGCAGGATTATGTGGGGTTTATGCTTCTCAGGAAGATTCACACTCTCACTTGTTTCAGCCTGGCAAACAGTGACAGGAATCCTGATTCTAGAGTCACTCTTGCTGGCTGGCACCACGCTGCAGTTTAGAGCAGCTAGGTGTCAATTATAAACAAACACAACACTTGAGAAAAAAAAAACACTTCATGCAATCATGAGGGTAAATTTACCAGGAAGCCCTCCCAGGTATGGACAGTTCAAAGGTGCCTCCACCAGCCATGCTGCCTGAAAGTCTCAAACTATCTCCTCTTTTCACACTTTTACCATAGTTTGGGGTTTTCCCATCCTACTGTTGGCTTTTAGAGTTTAAATGAGAAAGTCACTGAACTAAAGAACTACAGTAAAATAAAACACCTGCAGATGAGTGCAAAGAGAATCTGGGGTTTATACCATCGGATAGACTGCAAATATTAAATATTTATACTATAATCCATCCTTACCCACCATGAATATCTAACCTAAATGGGTGTGCAGAATAAATACCAACATGCAAGCTCTCACCACTCCATTTGTTCCCTTTTTAGACTTAAATGTCTTCTGGCATGATTAGTGCTCTAAGGAAACGTTTTCTTGAGTCTCTGGAGTATCAGTTGTTTGAAATGTCGGGGGTTATTTTAGACTGAACAGCAATATTCCATCCTT
>NW_008589026.1:0-6611 GCF_000691845.1 Merops nubicus
TCTGTGTCGTGTCTGTCTCAACAACAAGAGATACCAGGTGGGAGGAGGGGGGAGCAGGTAGTGGGTAGGGCAACCACAGACAGCATAAAAATTTGAAAAATCAACAAGTCCAATATTTCTACCATTGTTCAGCAATCAGACAACTTACCTGACCAAACCAAGTTATAGACCCATCAGTTTACATTTTAAAGCACCTTAGCAAACAGAAAACTTCGTACAAGTAAGGACAGTGTCCTCATGTCACAGACCTTCCAGTCATGAACACGAGGCTTATAGAACTGTGCAGTTTGCTCACACATTAAATCTATCCTGTTTAAGTTTTTCTATGACATTTAGGACAAGATCCACTCCTACTCTCAACAGCCACTCTCAGATTTATTCATAGAATTAGTTAATTATTTACCTTGCTTTTAACCTTCTCCAATTCCTTTTGCAAGCGCAATTTGTCTTTCTCCAAGTCACTGCGGTAGCGTGTAGTAACTTCAAGTGAGGCTTCTGACATGGATTGCTTTTTAAGAGCATCAGCAAGCTCCTGCTGCAGCTGTCTGACCATGCCCTAATGAAACAGGTAAATGAGCATGAAGATGACTAAGGACAGGAAATATACATTTATTTAAACTTATTGGATTATACAATTAGGGCTGTCTTTGGTATGACATTTTGCTTGCCACCAGCAAGCATCTGCACAAATGATGACCTCTCTCCATCCTTCTCAGTGAACACTTCAGGCTCAAATATCGTTCTTCTTTGAATAACACAGAAACACACACTGAAATATACTTTTTTCCTAACGAAGCAAATCTGTTGTGATGTAAGAGTTATAGTTGACTGCAGATATTAATCTGATGACCAAAGACTTTTCATTAGATCATTCTTTGTTCTATTCCTCCACTATTCAAACATAATTAAATTAATAGATATATCCAAAAGCTTTTTTGAGATATATGTTGAATCACATCCTCTTGCAGTCTTCTTACCAAGTTCACTTTAGAGAAATAACTGCCTTTATACTGACAGATTACATTTACAAAAATCTGGACATCTCATGTGTAACTAGTATCTTCAAAAGGAAGTTGTTATTTTGGTAGTAAGAATACATGCTTGAGTTCCCCCTACCCCTTTAAAGTAACTGACAAATGAAGAACATCTGACACATACAGCTATTTAACTCACTCAAAAATTCTGGATTTGTTATGAAGAAAGAAAAGAATTTTAAATCAGTATTCAAATCAGTAACAGAGACAAACTTTACACAAGAGTGTCCAAACACTGAATGCCATTAGATCCTATTTTCCAGAAGGTAAAGGAAGATTAAACAAAATGAGTATCACACCTTTGAAATAATTGCTCTACCTGGAATTAGTAAAATACTCTATCAATAAAGAAGACCCTACCTGCTCCTAGGAACATATTTCATAACGCATTCCCCCACTACTTGTAGGTTTTTCAACTGTCTAGCTATTCCTCACTCTTACACCCACCTTTATTCTCCTCCACCCTTTTTCTTGACAAAAGCAATCTAAATGCAAAAATGGGAACACAATTGGGTCATGCTCATTTGAACAACTTAAAATAATGTTAGTGTTCTGCATAGGAGCATATTTCACACTTATGTACAATGTCAATTCACAGAAAGAAAGTTTAACTGGTTTCTTAATTATCTGTCTGTTCAGTGAATTATTTTTTCAGAGCCACAAAGAACGAACACCTTTAAACTATGGCTACACATAATAAAATTGAGAAAAGAAAGCTTAGATCAGTGTCTGAAATGAACTTCATGATAAATAGGCAGGCCCCTTAGAGCCCTTAAAACACATACATAAATACCTGGACACTACTAATACTCTTCAATTTTCTTAGCAGCTTGTGAGGAAATTATTTTTTTTTTGTCTCTAGGAGCTTAATATAAAGGCATTCCCCACCACTTCATTTGTCTTCATTTCTCAACCCTTGCATATTGGATGGTTCTTCCCTTTATATAACTCTTATTTGTGTCATCTGTGAAATAAATATACATAAACCATCAAATATATACAATCATTCTATAGGGCATAAAATGGACTATGGAAGACAAATAAAGTTCTAGAGAAGAATCACCTTTCTTGACCAAAGATTAGACTTGGATACCTTTCTTCTGTTTTCTGCTCATATCTAAGCAGTAACATCCTGTTTGCCAAAACCTTCCACAATTCCAAGAGAAATATGACAAACCAGAACAAATCAGCATTATCTGGTCCCATGCACCTAAGTTATACCTGATACATTTTAAAAAAAGAAAATAATTTCAAGTATTGAAAAACTTTAAATTGTTCTAAGTATATACTTCACCTCTCTTTCTGCTTTCTCAGTTTCATATTTAGAGACTTGCTCTCTTAAATCAGTACACTTGGCATTTAATTCTTTGTTTTTCTCTTCCACTAGGTAAACTTGCTTTTCAGTATCAGCTCTGAGTTTGTTGAAAATATCATTAAACCGGTCCTGCACATCATTCACTACTTTTTCTTTGATGATCCCCTTGTTCTGCATGTCTTCCAGCTGCTGACGGAGTAGCAGGTTTTCACTCTGGAACTGGGCCAGTCGCTCCTGCATGGACTCCTGCTTTATTATAAATTTGCTTACTTGATCTTTCTCAAGTTGTCGAGCATGGTCACATTCCTTTGCCTGACACTGGGCTTGACTTAATTCTTTTTGTGTCATTTCTAAAAGCAATGCTTTTTCTCTGAGTGTTTGGCTCAGCTGGTGAAGCTCATTTTCTAGACTATTAGCTTTGGTTTCAGCTTTACTCAGCTGCTTAGACAAGCTCTTGTTGCTTTCCCGCACATCAGAGAGCTCATGATGGAGCTTGTCCTGCAAGCGAAGCCATTCATCACGTTCTCTCTGAAATGTTCGTTCAACATCATTTTTGGATAGCTGATGACGTTCAAGTTCTTGATTAGTAGTGTTCAGACGGGAACGAAACGATTCAATTTCTGTCTCTAATCTGTCCCTGCTTTCTTTTGTCTGCTCAAGTTTGGAAGTTAGCACTGCAGATTCTGTCTTTAATAAGTTCAGCTGTCCGTTGTACTGTAAAACAGTTTGCGTTAAGGCTTCCTCGTTCAGTTTAAGCTCCTTTCTGAGATCTTCATTTTTTTCTTTCAAGGTCTCATTTTCCTCTAAATATTCTCCTTCTTCTTCCTGGTGCCTAAGTCTTACTTGATCAAGTTCTAGCCTTAGCATAGCAATCTCATCTTGTAGTAACTGATTTTTGTACAACAGATCCTTTTCTCTCTCAGTGTCGGATTCCTGAATGACAGGGAACATGAATAAATAGCCAGTTGGGAAATGAATCTACAAAGCCACCATCAAACTGCATTTTAACATTTCTAATACTGAACCATAACTTCAAGATGGGGGTGAAATTTCAGGTAATACGTAAGCTAATCAATGAACCCATGGATGTGTACAATGTGTTCACACACTGGAAGTACCCTTAAATGAACATCCCAAATATAAAATACCTTGGTTTTTTTTAAACCAGCAAACAAATAATAAAATGCCACCATCAAACTGCATTTTAACATTTCTAATACTGAACCATAACTTCAAGATGGGGGTGAAATTTCAGGTAATACGTAAGCTAATCAATGAACCCATGGATGTGTACAATGTGTTCACACACTGGAAGTACCCTTAAATGAACATCCCAAATATAAAATACCTTGGTTTTTTTTAAACCAGCAAACAAATAATAAAATCATTTAAAATATCTCAAGTATAAAGCTTTTAAAATTACAGTGCTTTATTGTATATGCATGCCTTTAAAATATTCCTCTTAGAGGTTACCTCAGACATGTTACAAATCTGGTAAAATCTAAGGCTAAAAAGGGTATTTTTCTTCTTGTACTGCCTTTCATTTTGTATCAGCTGTCGAGTGTCTTTACACCAATCTTTTTGTATTACTGAAAGTTAGCTGCACAACTTCACCACCCCTGGAACACAGTAGTCTTGTACATTTCCTGTTTATTTTACATACACAAAAAACTTTTTTCCACATAAACATATTTACCCTATATTAAATAGGCAGCACAGCCAAGAACAAGTAATTATTCAAAGCACTGGATGTTCTTAGTAAATTCAGTAAACTCTTAAATTATTTTTTTTTCCACACAATGTTTATGATTGTTTTATCTTCTCCAATTATTCTAAGTTTTATTAATTGCTGATATTCCCTCACAAAATTTTAGTATGTGGAGGTGGAAAGCAAAGGCATTCTTGAAGTAAGTTAGTTTGATAAGGGAACAAATAATTGGGAAAAAAAACCCAAGTAACACTTTTTTTTCTAACAAGTTAAAGTTAAAATAACGCTTTTGCTAACACAAAGAATGAGTATCAACTTTCTTCCTGGTCAACCCTGACATAGGTATCTAGGTAGTTCACCGCTAGAAACCTGAAACAGTGATAATAGAATGTTAATGCAATATAAAATAACAGACAGCTTAAGAAACAGGGCAAGTAGTGCGTTCTATTAGTTTCCTACTTGGCAAATGCTATTCACATATATACAGGACTGATACTGTTTTCCAGAACTTTTAAAGACATAACGGAAAACATAATAGGCATTTACATAGTTAAACTGCACTGGTAAACTGTAAGTAATCCATAAAGACGCACAAAAAAATATACAAGATTTCTTATGACTTCAGAATGAACATGGTGAAATTTAACTAGAAAAAAATTTCTGCTTACGTCTGAATTTTTTTCTAATGTTCTTCTTGTCTCTTCTTCTAGTTCTTTCTGTCTCCAAAGGTGGTTGTTCAAAATCTCTTCTTGCAGGGCTCTGGCACTCTTTTCCTGAGAGAGCTGTCTCTGTGTTTCATCACGCTCTTCTTCAACCTACAGGAACACAATTAAACTACTGGCATCTTGAAAAAAAAAAAATCAAAGTTAGCAATATTTTTGCATTCTCTCAAATACTTTTACTTCCCCAGTTATGACAATCCATATATAAATTTTATTTTTCTTCTGAAAATGTAAGTATAAATACAGAATGTTTTGTAGAAACTTAGAAAAATAACTCGAGTGAGACTTTGAATGAAGTAGAAATGAAACTTCCATTTTGGAAAAAAAAAAAAAGAAAAATAATTATGAACTTCCAGAGGAAAGAAAAAAAAATCAATTAAAAAACTCAGACCACTTGTGAACCAGCCATTCTCAGAATTTGGCAATAGCTGTGCAATGCCTCCTCCATGAACCAAGTACCTCCTCCTTTAGGCATACCGGAATATAATGCAACTTAAAAAGAATCAGAAAACTAAAACCACACGTGTTTAACTCATTTGATATACCTGTTTCAAGAGCTTTTTCAGTGTTATTAACTCAATTTCTAAATTCTTTGAGTGTAGTTCAAGTTGCTGTTTCTCCTCCATTTCTTTACAACATTGATCTTCCTTTCTTGTTAGTTTTTCTCTTGTCTTCTCATATTGTGTTTCCACTCTGAGCCTCTTTTCCTCTTCTTGTTTCAAAGTTAATCTAGGATTTAACAGAATATTTTAGAAACTAAAGCACCGATATGCAAAGTAGATATTCCACATTATGAACTTGCAGAGAGAAACCATAGAAATATTAAAACCTTTCAGATTCCATTTTTACTGTAATTTTTACTTTTAAAAAATTCTAACTTCATTCCATTATCCATGGTAACAGTTGGATGATATAGAATTAAACCACTAAGTGATTTACCATTTATTCGTAATTTTACATACAAATATAGAGAAGTGTCACATGCCTATAATTCTTAAAATTATCTTCATATTACAGACACAATTCAAAAGGAGTTGTCTTGTGAGATCAGAGGATCATAAACTTTTACTATAATTATTATATATTTTCTTAATATGCTGAGCATTGCCTACATAGCCTACACATTATGGATTCAGCAGTGATTACAGATAATACTGAAGGAGCAGCACACCACTTATCACCAACAACTGTCCAGCAAACCTTCTCAAAGTCCAAAACAACTGCTAACCACAGGAAGAGTATGTACTTGTTAATTCCTCAAGAATGAGGACAGTGTTCAAAAACAGATCTAAAAATGCACAGGGAGAAACAACAGCAATTTAATTTAGAAGCCAATTTATAATGAAAGCCTTCAGGAATGTCAACATCTTTACTAACTGAAACAATCAGCAATAAGCAGCAAAATGGTAACAAATGGTCCATGGTGTGTCCATGGGACCCAAACAAGAAAGCAGTTTCATGCTTATTAATTATTTTGAATTTTTTTTTTTTTTTATATATCCTTGCAACAGTCAACCAGAAAAAAAAACAGTATTAACAAAAGGAAAGAGTTGCCAAGTGAACATCTGCAAATTTGGAAATTCTGCAAAATAAGTATCAACAACCACTAATAAATTATCCAAATTGACAGTAACATTTGTATTCAAGTTATTGTTCTGCCAATGACTAGGCCTAACACGAATGACACGACCAGCAGAAAGACGAACCAATGGGTGGAATGCATTGAATACAAAAAAGGACATTCCATGAATGATTGCTGGGGGTACAAACAAGTCAATTAGATCACATACAACTGACATTAACACCAACGATCCCAAAAAAGACATAACCCA
>NW_008589026.1:6980-11007 GCF_000691845.1 Merops nubicus
ACCCTGGGGGGAAGCTATAAGGCAAACTCACCACCTCTTTATGAAGGGCTGTGGGAATCACCCATATGTCAACCTTAATTCAGGGGCTCAGGGTTCAAATCCCAGCGTCTCAGTGATTTACATAGCTAGCAAAAAGCTTTACATATAATTTTTAGTGTAATCTCACAAAACCTATGTCTTTTATAAGTGTAAAATTAATATTGCTTTGAGAATTTATTTAGAATGAAAATATTAATTCTTTATAATTGATAGATATGTAAGAGTTTTGAAATATGGTTGGAGTCAAATCCAAGCTGGGACTTGGTTGCCTCATAATCCCCTTCCATATACTGGGAGACATAATTCCTCAAAGCTGAGTTCCTTCAGCCCCTCTTCACAAAGCTGGTGCTCCTGCTCCCTGACCAGCTTGGTAGCTCTCCACTGAGCTCGCACATATCAATTAAGATCTCTCCTATACTAGAAGGTCAAAACTAGACCAAATGCTCCAGACACAGTTCAGCAAGTGCTGTGTAGGAATGTACAATCATTGCCCTCAATCTCCTGGCACTTAAAACAGCCCAGGATGCCACTGGCCTTTTCAGCTGCAGTGCATCTGGGATCATATTGAGCTTGCCCCCTGCCAAGACCACCAGAGCCTTTCCAGCAGACTCCCCAGCCAGGCCATCCATCCCACAGCACATTGTCACAAGGGAACCTTCCTTCCCAAGTGCGGGGCTTTGCATTTGTCCTTGCTGAATTTCATACGGTGCCTGCTGGCCACTCTGGTCTGAAGTGATGTGAACAGCAATTAAAAGCCTCATGCCATCCAGGTCTAGCTCAGGAATATAGGGAATGAGGCAATCGCAAATCTGACCTTTCAAATAAACACAAAATCAAGCAAACAAATTCTCTAAGCTCTGCTACAAGTTGCGCTCTGTGGATTTATCAGAATTCCTAGTATTTTACAACAGAAGCTGCTAAGACAAAAATAATTTAACCCCCCCCACCATATCTCATATAGGTCTCTCTTTTATAAACCTCATTTTCCTATACATACTCCCTTGATCTCTCCTCTTGCTAACAAAAAAAAAAAAAGTTAAAGCAGCATCCAGAAGACTTTACATGGAACTAATATCCAGGCACTTTCTCCCCCTGACATTATGTCCTAGTATAACTTGCTCAAGGGATTCATGAAACTCCAATGACTAGAAACTTCTCATCCTACTGCCTGTATCACCAGCATCTTCTGATACACAAACAATGACAAGATAACAACACATTATGAGAAAGCAAGGTTACATACTTAAGGTTTTGGATATCACTTTTCCATTCCACTTCTTTGTGAGCCAATATGCATTTCAAATCCTGAGTCTCTTCTGCGATTAACCGTGACTCATTCTTCTCCATTTCCAATTTCCTTACTTCCCTACAGACAGCTGTGTACCGATTTTTTTCACATTCTATTATCTGTTCATATTCTAGAAGTATGTCCTGAATTTTCAACAAAATAGCAGAACCTATTTTTGAGATAAAAAAGACACAGAACTGCACATAGGCACAAATACATTCCAATGTATGAATGATGTTATGCTTTCCCGTATTGGGTGTACGTGGCCAGGTTTTGGTAGTGGGAACAGTGCGGGTAGTGGGGAGGTCTCTGTGAGAAGAGGCATGGGGTTGCCCCATGCTGGATACAGCTAATTCCAGCAGACTCACCCCAGGGAATAGGTGAGCTTCTCAGCCATACCGGTGGCACCTCTGGGTGGCAATATAAACATATTTAGTAAAGGGCAAATAGGTGAGCTTCTCAGCCATACCGGTGGCACCTCTGGGTGGCAATATAAACATATTTAGTAAAGGGCAAAACCACCACACAGGCAGAGGATAAGGAAGAGTGTGTGAAGACCAGCCCCATAGACACCTAGGTCAGTGAAGGAAGGGGAAGAGGTGCTGTAGGTACCAGTGCAGAGAGTCTCCTGCAGCCCATGGAGACACCATGGTGGAACAGGTATTTGTCAAAATATAAAACTAAAACATGTAGAAGTGCACAGAAAAAAATAATGTTTTAAAAGAGGAACTTGTACCAGCTGAAGACAAAGTGACTCGGAAACCTACCTGTATGATCCACACTAAGCTGTTCTAACAGCAGCATAGCCTCTTTGTAGGTTGGAGTTGGTAATTCGACATCCTCTGAAGTTGCGTTAGATGAGTGAGTTAAATCAAGTTCATCAGTTACATCCATCTGTATGCTGGCCTACAATCAATACAGTATTTTCTGTATACAGCTATACAGTATTACAGATCATTACAAATGCATGAATGATTCATTCTCTCATTTACAGACCATAGATTTGGCTCAAATATGATCAAGCTGCATACTAGCAGCAATTTGTGCATCTGTTTGATCACTACATAAATGCTGCTCTCAGCATTAAGGGATTAAAAGCTGATACAAGCTGTTTATCAAGAAAGAAATTTTGCAATACCTTGCTCTTTTTAAGCCTTGTTTTTGCCGCAGGTCTGGAAAAGAAAAATATATTTCAGTACTGGAATGCTTAGATTGCATTATGAACAATATCCAAAGTTGCCCTGAAAAAGTTATTGCAGAAGTGAATTGAACTAGAATTTAATATAAGAACTTTGTTAGATGTAGTTGAAGACTGAAAAAAAAAAAAAAAGTGTACTGTTATGGCTATTGGGAGGGGATTTTTTTCCCCACAAATTAAGATATTAAGCCAATAGTTGAAATACCTGTTCTCTGCACTTCAAAGCGACAGGATTCTTACACCTACAGATACGTAGATACACAGATAAACAGTCATGTGCATTCCCTGTTTAATACTAGAGGCTTAGCTCTTTTCAGTACTGTGAATCATTCTCTTACAGGTAAAAGAACTATAATTTTGCATTCCTTAGTGTACTGAGTCTGGATAGGATGAAGTTAATTTTCTACATAGCAGGCCACATAGTGCTGTGTGTTAGATGTCTGACCAAAACAATGGTGATAACACATCAATGTTTTAGCTGTTGCTGAACAACGTTTGTACAGTATCAATACCTTCTGTTTCTCACTTTGCCGACCCCACAAGTAAGTTTGGGGTAGGCAAGAAGTTGGGAGGGGACACAGCTGAGAAAAAAAAAGGGCGAGAAAAAAATGAGATGCCAGCAATGAAAGTGTAACTTTGCTCTTTTGCAAGTCCCTTCACTCTCTTTTTTTAAAAATATAAAATACATATTTACACATGCACTCAGGTATTCATTCAGAATTTGTAAACAGCAGACCTTATCGTTAACTTGGCTAGCATGTTCAAAGCACTCTAAGCAGAAAAGTGTTTTTAAACATCAGGTAGTATTGTCGCATGAAAGAAAGTAATTGTATACATAAGGTTTACAAAACTTACCTTTTGCTTTCAGATCAATTTTTATAATTTTTATCTATAATATTCTTTATATTCAGTACCTTCCTTCAACTTGAGATGTTTCACTCCAAGTGCTATCATCCAGTATTTGAAAATTATTCCCACTGGAAGAGCTCGTCTGCTGACTAGCCTTCTGTTTTGAAGTCTGCCTTTTATTTTTCTTTGCAACTTTGTCATTCAGGGCAAATTTACTACATTAAACAGAAAGAAAAAAAATCACTAACGGACTATCTTTACATAAAATATATCTGTGAAATGGACATGCTTAAGATGAAGTCCAGAAACAAATGTAATTCAAAATCTCTATGATAAAACACAGACTTTGCTGCAAAGACTGTGGAAGAGACCCAAGTATTTAAAAATCCTTCCCCTTGGGATGAGGGGGAAAAGTGGAATCTGAGTTAGATTCAGGTAAGCTAGAACATAGACAAGATCCCCATTAGAGCAACCATCTAGAGCAGATATCCCTTTGAAGGACAGACAGATAAAAACTCCTGCTTAGGGTTGCATAAAAATATCTGTGTCTTCTTCAAAATTTTGAGATAGATATCCCTTTGAAGGACAGACAGATAAAAACTCCTGCTTAGGGTTGCATAAAAATATCTGTGTCTTCTTCAAAATTTTGAGAT
>NW_008589027.1:0-11571 GCF_000691845.1 Merops nubicus
AATAGGAATTTTAAGAATATTTGACTGACTATTTGAGTTATTTTAATAAGAGAGGGCATCCCCTGCAGCACAGAATGAAGAAGGTATGTGGCACCCACCTCCAGCACCTCTGCTGGTGGAGCTGCAGCAGCAAAGTGGCTTGGAAACACCTACTGAGAGGAGTGCCCATCCTTAATTAGCACTGATCATTTAATTACCCCTATGACTGTTGTTGGCAGCAGCAGGAAGAAAGGGATCCCCTGTTGAGCAGAGCTGGAACACCAGGATGGGCAGCAAGGTGGAATTCTGCTGAAGGCATCATGACACTGCCCACCAGCACAAGGATGGAGTGATGTCTTTAAGCTAGAGGGTCTCTCCCCAAAAATTCCTGCACCTTTTTTTTAAGGTATGACTATATATAAGTCCTCTTAAAATACCATACCTGCAGAGCTGCTTAAATAAGCACTGACCATTGGCCTAGAAACCTCTGAGACCCCTCCCACCAATTCATATTTATAGATGAGGCATTGATGAATTATTGCATTTAATTGCTTGTGTGGAATTTAAAAAGAGAATCATATCTTTAAGCCCACTGCTTCAGGAAATGAGGGTGAGCATTAGCACCTCTCCTCATGCTGTAAAATATGATGGGCCAAGGTAGATGTTGTGCTAAAGGTGACAAATAGGCACCTGGGAACAAAAAAACCAAGTCTGAGTGATAACCAAATGCAAATTTATCCCCCCTGCTAGTAAATGCTGACACTGAGGGAGAGGGACTGTGGTGCAGGAGGAGGGTGTTGGGTTTTGCAATTACAGTCCCAATCCATTCTCAAAAGATTAAAGTTTTACACAGTGGTGGTTCTCAGGAAATTTGCTGAATCCTAATATTTAAGATGAAAGCATAATAAAGGATTTTTTTTTTCTTTCTTAAAGAATGGTCTGATAGGTTTGATTTGCCAGTTCTCACTGAAGCAAAACTTTCCCCTGCCTTCAATTATCAGTAAATTGTGTTGACCTCAATAAGGGTTTTTTTCTTTTGCAGAACTGGCCCTGTAATGTGAAGGGGCTGCTCTGCACAGAGAAGTGACTGCATGGAAATGGCATCTTCTTACTCATCAGTCCTGCCTCCCGAGGGCACACTGAGCTGCTGCAGCTGGCTGCAATGACCAAAAAAATAGGAGGTTTTGCTGCTCTTCCCTCCTGTGGGAGCTTCTGAGCTGGGGGAAGTGGGCTGAGAGTTTCTGCAAGAGCAGGAGTTTGGGTGAGAACCACCTTGTAGGGTGGTCGTGTCCCCCTGGTCCTACATAGAGGGGGGTGAGCTCCAAGATTGCCCCAAACAGAATCCCAGCATGGTAGGGGTTGGAAGTGACCTCTGGAGATCATCTCACTCAGCTCCTCTACTCCAGCATCTTTGTAGCCAATCATCTCCAGTTGTTCCTTGTCTCTCTTGAACTGGGGAGCCCAGAACTGGACCAAATCCCCACAATGTGGCTTCACCAGGGAGGAGAACCTCCCTGGACCTACTGGCCACCTTCTCCTGAATGCACACCCTTTCCACAGGACAATGAACCAACCAGGACTCTCCCAGTGGGCTGCTCCAGTCCAGGAGCTTTAAATACTCTCTGTTTGACATCCTCCTGATTTATTGCTTTTGTAAAGGTGACCTTAAATATTTTAATGGTAATAATTCTTTCAAGGGCTTGAATCAGTAAATGTGCTATGTTCATATTTGGGGGTTATATACTGGAGGCAATTTAATCCATATAAGCAGTTTCAGTGATATTAACACTGTAGGCAAACTGATACTAAAGTTTAAATGTCAGAGAGAGTTTTCATATGAGATCTAGTGCAAACAAAGCATTTTTTTCTCCAAGTACTGAGGCATAAAATACCAGGAGATAGTAAAGACAGAGAGTGCCAATGAATCTGGAATAAATAGGAGGTGAAATTTATAGTATTCTCAAATCTGTGCCCTATCCAAGGACTGCTGCCTCGGCACAGATCTATAAAATCAGAGATAAGAGAAAAACCTTGTAGTGCTCCACAATAAATGCACCTCCATCAGGGAATCTATCTGGATTTCTGTAACTCCTTGGAGATTTACTGTTTCACCTTGGATTTATTCCCTCGCTGTGGATACCATGGATGGAATTTTATATGTCCTCCATCACCCCACTGATTATACGATGGCAGGTCCCTGTTGTAATCACCGTGCAGGGACACGTTGCCAAACCACCACCCACCCACTGCAGATGGGTGTGAGCTGAGAAACACTGGGATCACCCCACCAATATTTATCCAGGCAGGTTTCCATCCCATGGCCCCAAAACTCTACGTGCCTTCTTGGACTCAGTGAAGAGCCAAGGCTCTGCCTTATTGAGGAAAAAAAAGAAAGGACTGGATAAAAAGAGGTGTCTTTTCTGGAGGTGTTGAGTGCTGCCCATGCTGGTTGAGTGATGCCCATGCTGGCTGAGTCATGCCCATGCTGGTTGAGTGATGCCCATGCTGGTGGAGTGATGCCCATGGCCCTACAGAGCCACTGACCCTGGTTAGGTGCACCCCCAGGGATGTCTGAGCCAACCCAGTGCCTGGTGGCACCAGCTCATAAATCTCATCACAAATGGTCAAAGAAGTTTATTGCCTGTGTGCTGCTGCTTACGACCCCATAAACCCCCAAGGGGAACGTGTGTGGAAACTCAGGTTGGCTGTTGGGATGTTTTCTTGTTAAACAACCTGAACCAGCTCTGAAATCTCCTGCTGGCATCCCTGGGCAAAAAAAAAGGGGTGGGTGTGGGGAGCAGCTCACTAAAAATAAGTAAAGCAGCCCACTTGCATGTCCTTAGGACATCTTCCTGGTAATGTTCTCCTTGAATTGTGGACATCTCCCTTTCTCTGGTTCCTTGGCATGACAGCCCTGATGCCTCCTCTGCCCAGACAGCCCTGGGCCATTCACCATCATTGCCTCACCCTTGGAGGGGCACTAAACCTTCATGAGGATGGCAGAGCCCTGGAACAGGCTCCTGGGGATCCCAAACTAAGCCCTGCTAGATGTCCCAGGCCAGAAATTAAAAGATTCAAGACCCCACAACTGGGAAGGAAGAAACAGCCTCTGCCAGGAGCAGCTTCTTTCACTTTTCAGGAAACTCAAACAGAGATAAGATCTTCCAGCAGAGTCATTGCATCAAGGTGAAGTTTTTTTTCATACCAGGCTGAAGGACTCATCTGGACCAAGGTCTCCTCCAGGAGAAAAACGAATGTGCTCAAGAACTAGGTGCCAATTTCAATCTTCTGCCAAGATCTTTAATTAATATTCAGAACTCTAATCAATATTTTTAGACAAAGAGTAAAGATCAATCTGTATATTCATGTTTCTCTCTTCATCCTGGTTGCACTTCGTTTCAGCAGGGTCACCCTGAAGACTTGTTTAGTTTTAAGGTCCAATGAGAGTCAGAGGAACCCAAATTTAGTTGCCTCTCTGCAAGATTTTTTAGTCAAATGCAATTCTTTAGCTTTCTTTGGTCTCTTTAAACTGTAAATAAGTTCTTACCATGACTTCTTTCTCCATAGAAGATGCTGCCACCATACTTAAAACAACACACAGAACGACTTGTGATAACTGCCACTACATAAATAGATGATAAACTAATAAATTAAAGTAATGGTGCATAAAATGATGAATTCTGATAGACTTAAGGCCATATAAAATAATTGCAGCCTTTATAGCTATTTCCATTTTTAATGGGGTGCTGTGGCAGAGCATTCTTGCAACAGGGCTGGAAAGGTAAATTAATCTTTATGCATCATCATCAAGCAGTGTAAACATGGCCAAACTTAATTAGGACATAATAGATTTTTAAGTGTCTGCCCCACAGAGGTGTGATTGCTCTCAGGCAAGTGATTACAGAAGAGATGACTCTCAGGCAAGGTCCTCTTTAAAAGGCTGGTAGGAGCTTTTCCATGCCTCTGGCAATAAATCCATGGCCAAAAACCATGCCAGGGAGGCAGCTTTGCACAGTCCTAGCTGCAGCAGAGCTCATTTCATGGGACACACACAAATTTGTGGTGAGGCTGCAATGAAAGGTGGCCTGAGAGTGCAGCACTTTGTCAGTAAAAAGCCTTGTTTCCCTGCAAAATCCTGATGGGAGTCATTGAAACTGCAGCCTGGGAGCAGGATGGAGGTGCTGGGTCCCCCTGGGTCATCTCCCCACGCCCCTTGGGCACCACTCCCTGCTGAGCTGGGGTCCCAAAGGGGAAAAAAACTCATTGAAGGGCTGATGGGGCTGAAGGACTTGTATGGAAGAAACAAAATTCTGACTTGATATGTTGGTTTTTAGCTATTATAGCATATTAAAGAGAGAAGTGCAAATGCAACATGGATTTCCCAGCTCTCTGATGTTGTTTTTGGCCATGAGCAGCTCTGCTTCTGACACAGATTTTATGAACCCATTGTACCATCCCCTCTCTTTCCATGGTAGCAGTTTAATTTCTATCTACATATGTAATTACATATTTATATTTACTAGCCACACTCTGCAGTGATCTTTCTTCTTTCATGGACAAATTTCATGTTCAGTAAAGGAACACGAGGTAAGAATTGATGTTTTAAATGCAGCTGCAAAACCTACTTCAGAAATCTCACCTTATAGGGTTTGGGTGAGAAATTTTGGGGAGCTAACTCTGAGAAGAGAGTATGGGCAGCAGAAAATTCAGGACAGAGAATATCATTTAATCTTGAGGGGGAATTTTTACTTATGACTGCTTTAAAACTCCTACTGGAGTAAATGTTTTGTATTTCAGCATCCTGAGGCTGACTGTGGTATGAGCTGCTCAGATCTTTTTCCACACTGTCAAATACCAAAAGGGTGGCTTAATAACTGGAAATCAAACAGCAGCAGGATCTTGAATTCCTTGATTACTCTGAGCTCCTTTTTCAGAGTTCAACACACTTGTGTTTATTTCCTGGTAATTGTGCTGAGAGTTTTCTGCTGCGAAATTGCCTCAGGAATTAGGATGTGCTTTGGAGAGCAGTAGAAGGACTCCCCTGCTAGCACACCTCTCCAGAGCAGAAAACATCTCTCATTATGGAAATTAGCAGAGATGGTGTGTGGAGAAGGGGAAAAAAAAATGAAGAATTTCAGAGTTATGACAATGATCATACTCCTGATCACCAACGAGGCCACTCGGCCCCATCTTGATAACCAGAATAAAACAGCTGACAAGACACAAAATATCAAGATCCCAACTTTATGTGGTCGCTCCTGTACCTTGCAGAGGAGTTCTTTGTGCTTTAATTTCTATTTTAATTCTATTTATCGTTTCCCCTTCGCTCATTTTTGGCATCACCTCAAACTAAATGGGTTTAATCCACGTATATCTCAAAGTCAACCTGCATCCTCGTGTCTTGCTTTTGCATTTCCACTCGTTGACAAGAGCTTTTACCAGCAGCCCAGTTTAAACTCTTAATTTTGTCTCATTCCTCTAAATGCACGATGATTCTTCAGCTGGAAAGGAAAGAGAGGAGCTCTGAACGATCCATATGTTGAAGTACTGTATTTTCATCGTTTAAATGATAAACTTCCCATCAAATATCCACAAATGTACATTCATGACTCCCATCCAATGATCTATTGGCCAGAGGCACATACATTGTTTTAATTTATTTTGGAGTAAAGGTGCTTTCCTGCCGAGTTTGAATAAGCTTGCTTTGTACCAAACAGATGTTCAATAAAAGAGAGACTTTACTGAATATGACATATAAACCCAGGGAAAGAGGATGAAGGGAAGGAAAAATTACAGGATGTATGGATTCCTGGTTCATCAAACAACAGGCCACAGTTTTAATCGGGGCTCTTTTATGGATGGAGCAGTAATGAAACAGAAGGACTGGAGATGTCTCAGAGAAGGTGACATCTACGTGGTGGAATTAACTTTGGAGAACCCGCTGTGACAGCACAGCTTCCCTGTCCTCTGCAGCAGGGCCATGGCTTCTGTGGGTGCTAAACTGCTTCTCCCATCATGTTAAAGTAAAAAAAAAACACAAAATAATTCAATTGTATGATCTGGGAGAATTTAAGGGTCTGGAGGTGGGCATCTGGGGGTTTCTTCCCACCGTGTAAAACCCCCAGTTTTTCTCTTGCTAGGGAAAAGTGATTCTGAAAACCCCCAAATCTTGCATCTCTTCAGGCTTTCCCCAGGTGCTGTTTGAGGAGGCACGGAGGGGAGCAAAGCTGGCTGATTCATCTGGAGATCAAAGGGGGAATGCTGCCTTGGAGATAAAGACCTCTTCCCTTTGAAAGGCTTCTCCTTTGTGCAGGAGCAGCTGCAGCGGGATGTCCACCCACTGGAACAGCTCTCTGGGTGGGACACTTCCCCCTAGGAGAGACAGAAAAGGAGGAAAGTACCTACTCTGCTCCCAGGGAGCTTAACCTTGGGGGAGAAGTTGAATTTTTTTGGATGTTTCCATTAAAATGAGACTTTGTGCCTTCTCCAGACCCACCCCAGCTTCACAGACAGAGGCGAGCAGCGCAGCCTGACTGTGTCTCAACCTTCTTGCTAGACAATTAGACTTAAAACTGCATCATTTAAAACTTAAAATCTTCAAAAAACATTCTGAGTTGCAGGCACTCACAGATGTGAACCCCAGCAATGATTTTCTGAGGAAGATTTATTCCTTTTCAGTACAATTTGCTTGTCCAGGGCCAGTTTGTTTTGCCTCATCCTACTTCCCAGTATGGATGTGTCCAACTGGTGAAAACTTAAAGTGTTAAAACATTTTTTCGTGGGCATTTTGGTGGAAGTTGATGACACAGAAGGCAAACTGGCTCCTGCAGATGCTCCCCATCCCCATCACTGGGTGCTTTCAAAATCAATCCTAATAGTAGTGATAACATCCTGGCACCCAGTATGAGACAACCTCCAGGAACATTGTTGAGCTGCTGAGGTTTCCCAGAGATGGAAAACAGAACCAGTTTATGTCAATAAGACTGCACAGTCTGTCTTCATTTGTGTTTGCATGCAAATTTACTTCAGTTTTAGAGTGGGTAAAGACTGGCATAACCATGTGGAACCTGCAGTATCCCCAGCCCCATGGGTAGGGCTCTGGAAATATCTTGATTTGCAGATGCTGGTTGTGGAGGTGTCAGGACATGGGATTTTTTCCTCTGTAATGGAGAGAAAAGGTAAGCAGCAGCTACTGGCAAAGAGTTTTTTGTCATTGAATTGTAGATTCAAAAATATTGGATATTCTCCAGGACCAATGTATTGGTTGTTTTGGCAATATCAGATTCCTTCACGCTCAGGCAACTTTCCCTGGGGTTGTGCTCCAGGGAGCTGAAGGTCACAGGATGGGCTCCAAATATTTACAAACAGGAGCAAGAGCTTCTTAGGGAACTGGGATCCATTAGACTGTGGCTTGTGTGGCTTGAATCAGCAGGTATGGAGACTTTGGCATCCTGATTTCCTTCTTTTCTCTTCCTTCTTCTCTTTCTTTCTACCTATTTAAAGTCACCATATCCATCTGCAGGATTTCAAAACTCTTGGAGTTACCCTAATCCTATGTTTGCAGCATCCCTAAGCTAAAAGATGTTGGTTTTCTTTTTTAACATGTTCTTTTTTAAGAGTCTCATTAGCGTGCTTGAGCTAGAGACTATATTTACTAATATCTTAAGTGCACAGATGAACGTCACATGGGAGCAGCACTTAAATGACAGAGAGTGTTTTGGTGGGAGCAGCAAAGAGAATCACACTCAGGAGCAGAAGATTCAGACTGAAAATTGTAATGATGAAGCCAATCAAGCTCATTAAAGCTGATGTTTTAATTCCATCTTACACAACTGAGTATATTTAAAACAGCCACAGCAGAGGGACCTCTAGGCTGTGTGAGTGAAGACTCTTCTGAGAAGCCTTTTCATTCTGAAAGGGGAAAAAGGAGCTTGTCAGTGCCACTGGTGAAGCTTTGCTGCTTCTCCTTCTTCCCAAAGGTTCCTGTCCTTGCTGAGAGTAAAATCATTATTATCAATAGTTATTGAGGGTAAATCTCAGCGTGTGTTATTTGGGTGGCAACTTGGAGGCACTTGCAATGACCAAGCTCACTGCTCTGTTTGGTGGAGAGCTCAGCCAAGCTGCAGGCTTCCTGATGATGTCCACAAACAGGCAAGAAAATCCCTCCTGGTGGGTTTTCACCCAGGGTCTGGCCAGCCTGGGGTGGGAACTGATGAGGAGACCACCACCAGGTGCTCCCACCTTCAGCATTCACTTGAAGGCGGGGCAAGAAGCCACCTCTATAAGAGCTGACTTGGCTTACAGTAGAGTTGGGAGGCTTCTCTAGATGGTGGGTGTGCTGGGTAAGGGTTCTGGTTATTGGAAAGGGCTCCCTGGCTCTTCATGGCAAGTGGAGTTCCCAGGGTGTGGGGCAAGATCATGAGTCTCTCTCTGAGAAACTTCTACGTAGTTGGGCTCATTGTCTGGCTGAGTCCATCTCTCATGGTTTGCTTCCTTTGCCAGCTTGCTCCCTTCTTCACATCCTTCACAGTGAGTGAGTGCATTGATTTGTTCCTCCCTATGGTCATCTGGCACTTTGGGTCTCTGGTGTGGGGTAGCTGAGGGAGGAGTTTGGTTGCTGGTCTGCCTGCTAATGATAAGTAACAAGTGGTCAACAGAAGATGCAGGTAAAGCAAAGTGACCTGAAACTGCCAAGAAACTGAAAATGGGAGGATGAACCTGTTCATTTGAGCATGTTGGGATTAAAAATGGGAGCACTGGTGAAAATAAACACTTTTGGAAGTCTTTAAGGGGTGATGAGGGGTTAAGAGACAAGGGTTGGGGTTACTGTGATGATCAGAGGTTCAAGGAAGGCATTAATCAGTCAAAATCTCAATAAAGAAGCATCACCTCTGGAAGAAGTCATGCCATTGTGAGCAGTAGGTGAGGAGCTTCAAATACCAACGAGATAATAAACATAGAGCTGAGAAAATGGAGTAGGATAGACTGGGAAAGAAGATGGCAAAAATTAATGGCAGGAGAAGAGCTCAAGAAAACGAAAGGTCAAAGTAATAACTGGCATCAGAGCTAACAGCTTATCTTTTTTTTAAGAAGCTGCTGAGATGCTAAACTGAAGATTTCTAAAGCTCTTCCTGGGCACAACCTGCCAGTTCCTTTTCAGCTGAGATGAGAAAGAAACTCAGCTGTAGAACTACAATTGGTTTCTCCAAACTCCAGAGACTTAATTGCCCCTTTAATAACAAACTATTCTCTGTCCTAGTCCTCAGGACGAGCCCCCAGTCATCCAGAAGCAAGCAGTGAGTAGACAGGAGTTTGCAACACGAGGTATATAACTAAAACCCCATGCAGACTTACTACATCATTACTATGGGTAAGTACCTACAACCAGGAGCACAGATTCTCCTCCTCTGCCTGATGAATCCGAGCGTGATGCTGAAGTTTCAAACCACTGAAGCCTGGGCAATATTTTTAAGAAGATGGATTGGCAGTTTTAATAATTCCCAGATCCCAAACACAAATGAAACGAGCCCTTGATGAGAAAGGTCTGATTACAAATAACCTGCAGAGAGATGAAAGTTTGCTTTTAATATCTGGGTTTTTAAGTCTGCTTTAGACTTTCAAGAGGCTTCAAAAGAAGGCAAAGACTAGAAAACAGTTTGATTTAATACTGTTAGATGTGTGAAATAAAATGCTGGACAATAAGAGATGTAAAACAAGCAACAAGCGCAAATGACTTAAATCAAATTAAAGAGCTAATTGAAAATAATGGAATTAAAAACCTTTTTTTTGGTTGTTTCTATTCATCTGGTTTTCATCACTGTTTGCAACAGCGTTTTTTCAAGTCTTGTTGCCTTTGAAGAACAAACTTTCCCCACCATAAAAGCCAATGATTTTAATCAGTGTCTGAAATGTCATTCTACAGGGATGGAGATGCTGAATGCCAGGGAGGAGGAGAAGCACCAGGGACATGACCCAGCAGGACAACCAGAGCTATGTGGCCTTTGTCTGCAGAGCTTGCTGATACAACCTCATGATGCTTTATCTCCAGTTAGAGTGATGCTCAGCAACACCTCTTTGCTCTCATTCTTTTCTCTAAAATAAATCATTTTTCTCCAGGGTAGCACCCTCAGACCTTCTGCTGGGCAAAGCTCTGCCTCTGGTGAGGAACCACGAGGTAAGGGTGAACTGAAATCCAAAATCTGGTTGGTTTGAGGAGAGTTTTGACTCAGAAGACCCAATATGGATTTATATTGATTTCATTATTTTTTTTAAATGGACTTTGAAGTGTGTTTAAACAACTAAAGAGAAATAGGGTTTGTGTTAGACTGATTTATGTGTTTTTCTTTGGAGTCTCCTTCCTTGGAGACTTTTCAGACCCATCTGGATGTGTTCCTGTGTGACCTGCCCTAGACTAGATGGCCCTGCTCTGGCAGGGGGGTTGGACTCGATGATCTCTGGAGGTCTTAGCCTCTCCAGGGCCACTGCTCTGCCAGGTGGACATCCCCTTGTTCTCTCTTAAGAAAGATGAGGACAGTCTTTCAGCAAGGCCTGTTGGGACAGGACAAAGGGTGATGGTTTTGAACTAAAAGAGGGAGATTTAGATTGCATGGAAGGAAGACATTTTTGACTCTGAGGGTGTTGAGCCCCTGGCCCAGGCTGCCCAGAGAGGTGGTCGCTGCCCCATCCCTGGAAACCTTCCAGGTCAAGTTGACTGGAGCTCTGAGCACCCTGCTCTAGATGATGTCCTTGCTGACTGCAGGGAGGTTGGGCTAGACTGACCTTTAAGGCTCCCTTCCAACCCCAAACATTCCATGATAATGATTCCTCTCTCCCCAGCCCAAGCCCAGCACAACGCCTCATTTTGGAGCTGAAGGGCAGGAATGACTTGGCAAACACCCCTTTGCCCAAAGGGTCCATGGGGGCTGGAAGCCTTCAGTGCTTGGAAAAACAGAGTTGAGTAGCACATGCTTGCCCAGTGCACCTGCATGGAGATGTTACCTACAGCCTTTGAATGTGGCTTTGCTTTGCAGAGCAAAACTCAACCTGCTAAACACATTTTGAGCAGAAAACTCCACCCCAAATCCTTGTCATCAGAGTTTAGAAAGTCTCCTCCTTTTTTTCAGAATGGAAGCTGATAGAAAGAACTTCTCCATGGGCATCAGAGCTGGGTGGGATGGTGGATTCAGCTGCCCCATGGCTTTAGGGGTTGTTTGTGCTTTACTCCACCCTGCACACGAGCCAACCGTGCTCCCATCTGCATGGGCAGCTTCATTTTAAAGCTTCAAGAAAAAAAAACGAGGGCTAAACCAACTGAGAAAACATGAGAACAATTCCCCAGCTTGTGGGAAGGGTGTTTTTTAAATGGAATTATTTCCCCTGTGTGCTGCTACGCTGCCTCTTCATTAGATGGGGAGGAGAACCCCGGTGCTGAGCCCTCGTGGTATGCAGAGATTGCATAAAGAAACCCTTCCTGGTGCTAAAAACCAAACCCTCCCTTAAGTTTGGTGAAATATCCAATCAGTCTCAGCAGGGTTTTGGAGGAGAAGGAATTAAAAGAGGGGGGGGGGGGGGGGGGAAAAAAGGAGAGGGGGG
>NW_008589027.1:11602-12352 GCF_000691845.1 Merops nubicus
AAAAAAAGGAAGGGTGGGTGGAGAAGGGAGGAAACCCACCCACCCCAACGCATCCCCATAATGAAGGGTCTAAAAATGCCCCCCTCATTGATGCAAAATTACAGTTATTGTTTATCCTACTTCACACAGCTTTGCACAATACCAACCACGAAAAAAATACAAGCAAACCACCACCACATTAGTTAAGAGACCTTCCCTTTTACTTTGGCGGTTCACGATAATGGAATTTAATTGTGGAAAAAGCTGAATAATTTTCGCTGAATGTCAT
The DNA here is from genome assembly GCF_000691845.1 of Merops nubicus. Lineage (NCBI taxonomy): Eukaryota > Metazoa > Chordata > Aves > Coraciiformes > Meropidae > Merops > Merops nubicus. Next base: position 11,871 of record NW_008589027.1, read on the forward strand.
TTGGTTCATTCAAACTGGGAATCAGGGACATTTTTAACAAAGGTTTTCAAACTTCTTTTGAAATCAGGAAGCTGCTGTGCACAGATAAGGGGAGAGGTTTGAGGATTCTCTATCAGAAATTTCAAGGTTTTTTTTCCATCTGCTTTTTCACATTAACTGGTAATTATCCAGAAAGGCACATAATAGTGCAGAAATGACAGAAGCTGACAAAGGTTTTCCTAAGATATGTAAATTGTCAGTGATAGGCAAGGTGCAACAGAAAAAAAGGCTTTCTACAGCACAATTATTGATGCCAGTTTCATTTGCTTTTAGGTAGCTCTGACGGCGCGGGGCAGCGCGGCGTTTATCACAGGCACTGCACACTCCCTCCACCACCAGCACCCAGGGAAGGTGCCCAAAACCAAGCGTGAGGGTTGGTGGTCTCCTCTGACTCTGCTATACATTAAATACGTGTGAATCCCAGGCTGGGCAGGGACTGGCTG
>NW_008589028.1:0-12106 GCF_000691845.1 Merops nubicus
GATTCTATGATTCTATGATTATAATCTCTTGTGATCACTTGTCCAGAAGAAATTGGCAGCTGGTAAATTACAGTCTGTGATTTAGGGTATTTATAATTTTGTATTTCTAAGAGTGTACAAAAATGTTACCCATATTATCAACCATTATTTTAATCTTAAAGAACAGAATACTTTTCAAATTAAAAAATGTGTGAGTAGTAATATCTTTCTAAAGAGCACATCTCTTCCATCACTTTTAAATTACAGAATAATTTTCATACATTTTTTAAACATAAACAAAAAAAGCAAATTTTTTTCTAGACTTTTATTTTCTTTCAACTTGCAACAAGTGGGTCTGAAAAACAGACCCGCAAAAGTACAAATTTACAGTGAAAAGATTGAAACTGTTTTGCATAATGTTTCTATAAAAGACTAGCTTAAGTGTAGATGTTGAACAAGGGTCATTGAAGTTAAGGTTCAAGAAAAGTAACCTTAGACATGTAAAAGTTCACCACCTAGGACTCAATTAGTTGCACACACTTAGCTGTCTATTGCCACCTGAGTTGCCCTAGAGCATCTAGACATGTGGATGGGCTGGCAGATGTGGCACAGTACCTAAGATAAACCCACACTGTTGTATGTGGCAGCTGGAGAATATGTAGAATAGTTTGGATAAGGACATCTCAAATGGCACTAGATGAACATACATGATCAAGTGTATTGAACCCTTGTAAAGTTACACTTTAGCACAAATTTCTAAAATGTGGTCTAAAGAACTGTAATAGGGGAGAGGACTGGAGCAATTAATTTTGTTAGTCACTGTTTTTCCTGATTTTCCTCCTGCTGGTTACCAATGCATTGCAGCTACCCATGATCCAGAAATTGTAGATGGGATTCATCCTAAATAATAGCTGCCTAGATAAAGGTGATGACACATGAAATGGATGTCTAAGTCAAGATCTCAGAGTCAATAGAGAGGTAGTCAGTTGTCGGAGTATAAACATTTTGGATTCCGTAGGCTATCCTGCCTAACGTGCAGGTACCCTAGGATTGCCAAGATACCTGCAATGATACCTGCAATAGGTTTGATACATCACTGACAACTGATCTACACCTTTCTGAAGTGTCAGGGTATTCTGAGGTGCTTAAAGTAGATTTTGATGCTCTATTTAGTCACCTATATCTCACATATCAAAGTTGGCTTTCAGCTGCTCCTCCAGAAAATCTTCAGAAAGCCTTCCCTGTCATATCTGCCAGCCTTGTGAGTGTCTTGAACACTACTGTTGCACCAGATGGCTATGTTTGAGCAACTGAAACAAACTACAGATATTTGATGACTCTAATGGGAACCAAAACAACTAAATCATGTGTAAACACCTACACTGAGATGCCTAAATGGAGCTGTCTGCAATCCACAGCTGACTCCCACTCTGTAGGTTCAGTGAGCTTCGCACACACGGATGTCTAGACATATCTGAGAATTCTTAAGATACCTGAGATTCTGCACAGAATTAGTAGGTGGGACACAGGACCCATGGAAGAGCCATCTCCTTCTGCAGAGGCAGCTGGAGACCAAAAGGAGACGAAGGCATCAACTATTCTGTTTGGTTGAATTCAGCCCTGAATTAATTTTTATGAGTAAACAACAAATAAGTTACCAATATAGTGGACAACTTTAGCTGGCATTTTGCTCTTTGTAGCTAGTCTGGCAACAGCATTGCAACTACTAATATGCCCACATTACTTTAAAAAGCTAAAAAGGCAGAATAAACAGAAGTCTTGAGCTCCCCCAGAGAAGTCTGCTGGAATACAAAGAAGAAGAGAGCCCTCAGGCACAGATTTGTTTACATCTGAAGTGCAGCAGATGTTGTGGATATGTCTTCTCATTATAGATGTCCATTTGTCCCATTTAGTCAAATCAAGATGTTTCTTATATTGGGTGAAAAGTATGTTTGATAGGAAAGGAGTTAAAACACTACCATGGAGCTGCTTTTTTTTTTTTTTTTCATATGTAGAGAATCATAGTCAGTACTAAAGAGCAGGTCATTCAGAGTCACATCAGTAAGTGACTGAAGACATTTTGTGTTCTGGGAAAAAACAGTGAAGGAAAATGTCAGAAAATCTCAGTACTGAGGAAAGGAAAGTGACTGTATGTTACCGTACTTTGGTTCATGAGAGATAGTGGTGAGAAGTTTACACATTTGTATGAGTGAGAAATTTGCAATTTTTTTTCTTTTTTTCTGTTCTGGACTTAACATTAATGACAGAAAACATAAAATAGTCAAGTTCTGAGCAATAACTTTGCAGGAATGTTCATCGTGTAGAAACTGGTTGTTTTAAAGAGACCATAGGCACAGTGCTGATTGGGAGGCATGATAGTCCTGGACAGATAAATCTCACCTACACCATTCTATGCAGGAACAAGAAATGACCTCACATCAATGTTTGTTGAATCTTGCTTTGTATGTGAAGCACCAAATCAGTCTATGTAGGCACAGGAGGCTGGGCATGTCAGGATTAGTGGCCAGAGCAGATCAATGCACATGCACCGTAAACATGACATCTGTGACATCTCCTGCAGTGCTCCTATTGCATATGTGCAATCTGTCAGCACCTGTTTAGGCACTATTTTTTTCCTCAGCAGTCCAGGCATCCTGGGGAAGCAGCTGGCAGCTGCAAAATTATGTTAAAAGAAGAGTCCCACATATTTATTTCTCCCTTATTGTATAGGAATGGTTCATGAATGGGACATGAATGATTCTTGGAACATGAACTCAACAACCTTACCTATTTATAAACAATGAATATTTTATCTGTTTACCTGCTACATGCATCTTAGGATATCTGTAGCATATAAAAAAGCAAGTGAAATCTGGATACACTCCCTGTAGTGTGTCATGAGCTATTCCTCAAAATTGTGCTGGCTAGATAGAGATATATGCACAGCAAGCCATAGACAGGTATGGATACTTTCTTTGAAAAATATGCAGCCTTTTGTATCCAAACAGTAACATTACTGAATATAAGAGTTATTAATTTAGCTCAGTATCTAAGCTGATATGAGTTGATGGGAACAGAAAGTCTATTTTGATTAACTAAAACTAATTAACAGTAACAGTTCAGCTTCCTTATGGTAATATTTAGCATGAACCCTAACATAGTCAGATGTAATATCTCTGTCACTTTTATATAGCGCTGATAAAAATTTTGGGTTTATATTAATTTATAATGGTTTCTACTCTCCCATATGCATGTAAAAATCTGTATTTTCCTATTGTTTTTAAACCCCATACAATAGTATTTGAGTGCCCTTCATGTCATTTGCCTTTGGTATTGTATTGAAATCTATCCCTCTCAGCAGTGTTTTGCATCTATAGCAGTCACACCTGAATGTCTGAAGTGTTCCAGATCCATCAGATTGATAGAAGCCTGAGGCAGAGCAAAAAAGACCCTGGATACATTGACTAGGCAGCAGCAGCAAATCACAAACACGTCGCTTTTCCCTTTCCCTAACAGTTTCTAGTTCTTTCTGATATAACAGCTGTGTGCAGCATGGTAAATTTGAATAGAATGTGATGTATATAGGAGAAAACAGTTCTAAAAGAAGTACAGATCTCTTGCAGCTTGGAATCCAATCTAAAGTTCCAGCCTGCATAACTTAGGTAATTAACCTGAATCTATACGTCAAGCTTCACATGAAATGATCCTCCTAAGAGAAAGGTGATGTTTCAGCTAAACATTACCTAGCCCATACTAACCACCTAGATGCCTTCTATTTTCCAAATATGAAGGGATGTGGTAAGGAGAGACAAACTTACCTGACTTGAAATCCCTGAGGGATCTTAAGAGCAAAAAGACAGGAAAAGGAAGCACAGGGAAAATATGGGACTGCTGCTGAATGGCGTAGGGAATCTGGTGACATAGGACATGAGAAAGACTAAGACAGTTAATGTCTTCTTTGCTTTACTTTAAATGTCTTTACTGTTAACACTGACCTTCAGGAATCCCAGAATCCTGAGACCAGAGCCAAAATCTAGAACAAGAAATGCAGGAGGGTCAGGTTAGGGAACACGGAAATTAATTAGACATACACAAGTGACTTCATGGAAGGCACCCGCAAGTGCTGAGGTAGCTGGCTGCTATCACCATGAGGCCAGTCTGTTTTTGAATTATCATGATCAGGAGAGGCTTCTTGAAGACTGGAAGAAAACTGTCACTCCTATTCCTTGCCCCAGAAAGGCAAGAAGGAGAATTGGGGGAACTACAGGCTGGCCAGCCTCACCTTGATCCCTGGGAAAGTGGGGAAGCAACAAACCCTGGAAACCATTTCCAGGCACATGAAGGACAGGAAAATGATTTGGAGTAGTCAGCATGGATTTATAAAGGGGAAATCATTCTTGACCAACCTGGTTGCCTTCTAGGATGAGATGAATGAGGGGTGAGCTGTAGATATTATCTTGATCTTAGTAAAGGCTTTCAAGACGAGTTCCTGTAACGTCTTCATAAGCAAAACAATGAATTACAGACTAGATAAATGGACAGTGATGTTGACCAAAACCTGCAGCAGCTGCACTGCTGAGTCCAAAGGATTGTGATCAGCAGCACAAACTCCAGCTGGAGGTCAGTCACTAGTGCAATACCCTGGGTCAATATTTGGTGCAGTACTATTTAAAATCTTCATTAATGGCCTAGGTGATAGAACAGAGTGGGCTCTCAGGAATTTTACAGACAGTAAGAGACTTGGAGGAGTAGGTGATATGCCAGGTGGTTGTGCTGTCATTCAGAGGGCCTTTGACAGGCTGGAGAAAGGGGCTGACAAATTTCATGCAGTTCAAGAAAGGGAAGAGTGAAGTCCTTCGTCTGGGGAGGAATAACCCTACGAACCAGTACATGCTGCAGGACTGACCTGCTGGAAAGCAGCTTTGCAGTAGAAGTTCTGGGGTTCTGGTGCTAATTAAGCTGGACACAAGCCAGCAATAGGCCCTGATAGCATAGGGCCAACAGTATCTTGCACGACATTAGAAGGAGCATCACCAGGAGTTCAAAGCAGATGATCCTTTCCCGTTACTCTGTCCTCTCAAGAACACTTCTGGAGTGATGGATCCAGTTCAAGGCTCCCCAGTACAAGAGAGACATAGGAATACTTGAGCAAGATCAGCAAAGGGCCACAAAGATGGTTAAGGGAGTGGAGCATGAGGAGAGGATGAAAGAGCTTGGCATTTCTTAACCTAGAAAAGAGAAGGCTCAGGGGTAAATCTTATATATGTCTAAATATCTAAAGGAGAGTTTTTAAAGAAGACGGAGCCAGAATCTTTTCAGTGGTATCCAGTGACAGGATAGGAGGCACAAACTGAAATGCAAGAAATTATGTTTAAATTTGAGAAAAAGCTTTTATGCTATAAGAATTCTCAAACACTGCAACAAACTGCCCAGACAACTATGGAGTCTCCATCCTTGGAGATATTAAAAACCCGACTGGCCATGATCCTGGGAAAGTCGCTGTAGCTGGCCCTGCTTTGAGCATGGGGGTTGGACTTGGTGATCTCCAGAGGCACCTTCCAAGTGCAACTATTCTGTGACTCTGTGATTCTGTATTGTGTGGAGAGACACCTCCAGAAAAGTATGCACCCCAGCTTACAAAGTAGCATGAATTGCCCTTTGGAGGCACTTGTCTTTCTCCATAGACCATAGCAAACAGCTTAAATAAGAGGTGGGATTTTTTTTTTGATTCAGACATTGGAATTCAGTAGTCTACACTGTAAGTATTAATGAGTAAGCAAAGTATCTGTTCCTAAAGAGTTGTAAAGGACTCCTCTCCCATCTAATCTGTCCCTTTCTTAGAGAGCAAGAATTGGTCATAAAAAATGAAACCTGAGGAGAGATTGAGCTCTCTGTTCAGACAACTAACTTTATATGACTACAATATGATTTTAGCTCCCAGTGTAGTGAGTGAAGGGCCCAGTTTGTTTTACTAAACAGAAACCATTTGACTTCCTAAGGTATCTGTCCTAATCTACAGTGCCCCTTGAGAAAGGCAAGGGTCTCTTGTAGGACAGCCCCACAAGGATGAGGAAGTCTTCGGTAATAAGGGGCACCTCAGATAGCAGTTGATGCTTGTCTAGTTGCCTGAATTAAGCCTTAGATCTCCACCGATTACTATAGAGCTTAGACACCTACATCAGGAGGGATTCAGTCATCTAAACAGAACCACCTAGTGCCATTTGAAACACCATGTGATCTGTCTGTAGTCTCCAGCTGCTGTCCCAAAAGGGTGCAGGTTTCCCATGGGTCCTGTGTCTCATCTGCCACGTCCATTCCGTTGTCCTGATTAACCTAAGTCATCTCAAATATCAGCAGCTACTGTACTCTGGAGCTAAATCCAACTTTTAAACTCCTGTAGATGGTTATAATTTTTAGATAGTTAAACTTAGGACAGATAAATCCAGAATTAACTGCATATATTCACTGCTTATTTAATAGAGACTGTCACCTGAAGTACTTTCTGCCTCAGTGTAGGTTTCTAAGGCTCTTAATTCTCACCAGTGATTATTATACTGTGAATTTAGGCATCAATTTTAGGTAGAGGCTTAAAATAAATTAAATTACTACCTTAAAGTTCACTGGATTCTCCTCCTAGTTAGGCAGACATAGGCATGTAGGAGCAATTGAGACGCTCTAGGGTGTGCCATCTGGCATCCAGGTCTTATTCCAGAATAGCACTTCTGTATTTCTGTATCTGATGTTGTGGCTGCCAGCCCCATCTGAACGCCCCAGGTATCCCAGAGCATTTCAAATGGCACTAAATGCCTTTTACGCAACTGAATTGACTCCCTACTGTTCTTTTGGTGCTTAATCACAGAGAGATTAAAGCCCTACCATTTTAATCAGAGGCTCATGAACAAAATAAAAGGCAGTTTAATGTATATAAATGAGTGTAACAAAATATTACCTTCTAGACATACAGCAGTTGAAACCATAAGGTGGTTGCTGAAACTGTATCATGTGATGCTGGTATCCTCTTCTCACTATATTTTTAGCATATACAAATGATAATGCCATAGATACATACCTATCTCTAAGTATACATTATGTTGGCATAAATCCCCCTCTTTTCTTATTGATCCAAAAATAACAGTAAAATCTCATTTCATCATGAAGACTGAGAAAGCAGACAGACAAATGACTGCCACTGTTGTAATGAGCTATAATTGTGTGCACACTTAAAGTATTTCTCAGTACGGCATACTGAAAATGTTCCTCCAGGGGGTCTATCTCTGAACTGAAATGTGCTGAGAAATTAAAAGCCAAAGGTAAAACAGCCCTCTAGTCCTTCCTGGCTATTGCAAGCATCTTTAAGTGTTACATTTTATGTAACTTGCTGTAAATGAAGTAGTACCTTAAAGTAGCAAGGGGAGAAAGGTGGGAAAGGTAGGAAAAGGGTAGAGTTGTAGCCCCAAATCATAATTTTTTGTGGTTTTGTTTGACCCAGTAGAACACTGCTATGAGGACAGGGGAAAAAAAGAGTAGTAGGTTAAAATGTTAGATCTAAGCAGTGCCATTTTGAAATGAAATTGTATTAACACAGGTATTTTAAAGTCTGCAATTTTTAATAAGGCTATCATTGACTGCTTGTAACCTTTAAGTAGTGTCACAGAAAGTAATATTTTTAAGGACAGAGTTGGGAAAAGAAGCAACAGACATTTGCGGAGGTATTCTGGTAAAGCATTTTAAAGCATATGACAATACATAGGTCTCTCTTTAAACAGTCTTCTTGTGTCACAAATTCCCCAAATTGCCCAATAGTTATAGAATTTGAACAAAAAAGTGGAAGAGTAATTTAATGTATGTGGTTTGGACTGGTTGCAAAGCACCTGAAGTATAAATAAAACCTAAGCCCCAACCAAACGAGTGAGTAATTAAACAAAAAAGAAATGAAACCCCCACTTCTAATCTCTCTAGCAGGTAGCTGAAGTTCTAAAAAAAGTAATATGTATTATTTAATCTGTTTTATCACCATGTCCTTTGCTATGTCTCAGGACAGCATAGCCTGTATGAAGGACTACTGCTGTGCAACTGGAAAAATCCCATACAATTTAATATGGAGGAGACAAAAATGTGTACAGCCCTCTGGGAAAGCTCTTCTTTAGTTTCTGGATTAGGGACAAAAGACCTCTGCAATCCTTAGTGACTGGAAAAATTTGAAATCTCAAGTCAACCTCTTTCCTGCTCACTCTCTCATGGTGACATTTTCCTCCTCTCTTTGGATAATCCCTATTTCAGTTCTGAAAGTCACAGCAGTTTCCAGCTGCTGGCTTTTGCTCAACTGGCGAATAATCAGGAAACAACCTGTTCACTTTCTTACAGTTTGGGGAGGTCTCTGATGAGTAAGGCACACATTTTTCCTGCTCATTTGATTAGCCATCTCCAGGGAAGAAAGCCAGCCTCATTATCAAAGGTAATTCCAAGAAGAAAACCTACATCTTCCCAGTGTTTAGTGGGTCCCAGAATCCTTGTGGAACTTCTGCAGGCTAGAAATTATAGTGCCTGTCTCCACTGAGTACATCTGAAACTGTTTAATGGAAATTTAAGGCAGGATATTTTAGAACTCCTTCCATCAGTTTGAAGAGAAACTGATCCAATTAATTCTCAGCTGTTCTGCTACTACTGAAAACAAAGGGAATAATCTTAGTTCCACTTCATTTATAATTTAAATGATTATTTGACTGTTTAAATAAAGCTTTATTTTATTTTTGAAAAGCCTTTATTGTCAAGTTAATTGACACTTTAGAATCTGTTGCAAATCCTGGGGAAAATGCTATAAAATAAATGGTTTATTAAATTTTAAGTAAACCTTAGTTCATAGGAAATTCAATGAAACCATATATGTCAGGGGAAAAATTAAAATTTGATTGGTTTCAGGCATGAAAGAGGGATGGAGCTCTTTAGCCCAGCCGCATGGGTTGGCTGGTCTAGAAAGATTGTTTACAGAAACCCAGGAAGCTACTGAACTCTGTCGCTGAAATATAGCTATCTGCAGCCATTCAGGAACCCGGAAAATTTGTGGGGTTTATGGCCAGACCTTAATATCAAAGTTTCCTTTTAACAGGAACACAGACATATGGAGCGCAGACCACATCTTAGGTGGATAGACAGCAAGTGATGACAAACTTTGTAGTTCTCCTCTGTTCTACTCTGAACAGCTCATCCCAACCTCCTGTCTCCGCAGTCCTTGCCTCCTGTTGTTTCTATTACAGGCATATAACAAAATATGAAGACCTAGAAATTAGAGAGGGGATATTCCAGTTGATACAGGAGCAACAAGCTTTGCTGTCCGCATTTTTTTTCTGGCTTTTCTCACCCTTTATCCTGGAACACGATTAGGAATGTGTGGACTAGGGAGAGGGGGCAGAAATGGAAGTGGTCTGTAGAACCTAGGCTGAAGATTTCAAGGAGATTTCAAGAAAGAAGAGGTTTGAGTGAGTGGCAGGGAAATAAGCCTAGGGAAGGAAAGAAAAGTAGACTAGGGGGAAAAAAAAAAAAAGAAAGGAAGAAAAGGCTGCTGCTGCAGAAAAACACAAACGATATCCTGAGATGTCTATGACTGACATTAGGCTGGTTCCCTGCTCTATATCCACTTGAGGGTCTCACAACAACTATTAAAAAGTCATATCATTTAACAAAAACCCATGCTCCCTGTTTGGTTCACAGAGAAGGTGAAACACAAAAAAAACATTGACACTCACTCTGCTGATGATGTTTACGATGTTGTGATGTCTCACACGCTCATGTAGAGGAAGCTGGAAAACATATCAGCAGTTTTAGAGCTGTAAGGCATATGGATTTCCTGCTACATGCCCCAAAACTGAGGGCAATTCCTGCCAGGCCAAGGAAGCTCTACCTCACCGAGTCTTGTGAGAGTTCTTCAATAATTCCAAGGGAATCACACCTTTTACAAATTTAATTTAAACCTCATGTCCTGTCCTACTCTGTTCCAGTATTGAAAAATGCCATTTCTTTACTTCTGGTGTGTCCCCCCCCCACCTTGGTTACTGAGTTAAGTAGGCACCAATATCTGTCCTGCAGAATTACTAGAAGGGCAACTCATCTGCAGCAAACCTTCTCTCCCCTAAAGTACCTGTGTAAAGAAATATACAGTCCTGTACACCTCAGATATTGAAAGGAAAGTTGCTGATGACAGTGTAGTTCTTGTGCCTGACTCCCCGAGAATTGGGAACTCAGTGCAGAGGCTGCAGCATGTGGCATTTAGTTCCTTCAGTTTCTCTTCACAGGTGATATTTTTGGTGTAGCTGCCCTTCTTTAAACCTGCTTATCTTTTCAGTACCTAAATGTGGTGTTAAGTACAGGTGCAAGGGAACTGTTAGTACTGATTAAGTAACTGACAGGCCTGATGAGTAGGAAGAACAAAGAAAAAATTAGCTACAGCTTTTGTTTGCCAGTCATTCTTGCTTTAGACAATGGTCAGAAAATTGTGTTCCCCTAGATGCTGAGAGCTATAGTCTGTGTTGCTCTAGATTAAAGCAGGGCTCTTCTATCTCGTGGAGGAAGTATGGACTTTTGGCTAAGACAGTAGAAAGCAGATCAGTTAGTATTTTCTTAAAAAGCTCAGGATACATAAATATTAGGCTTATGAGGCTAAATGATTCCTGAGATGTTATCACACTGCAATTAGTAACTTTTTATTTATATGTGGGCATGAAACATCTATTTTCAGAAATGGAGACTACTTTGTTTTATTAAGCTTTTATTAAGAGTAACTCCAGCTTTTCAATGCTCACAACATAACCTGAGAGATATGTATCTCTCTGTATCTAAGAGATTAAAAAAGGCAAGGTGTCGTTAATTTCTTGTAACGAGTCATATAATTTTATTTGTGAAAAACCTGACATAAACAGGATATACTTTTTGCCTACCCCATTTGTGAGCTATCTGAAAAGATTTTCCTGTCAGGGAAAATTCAGAGTGTCTCGGTTTTACAGACTTCAGCACATGTACCTCATGCTCAGCACGTGAAGAAGAAGTAGACTTCAGGAACAATCTAGTGACACATACATTTGAAGAGGTACAGAACTTCTTTTGTGAAGCCTAGAAAAAAGAATAATCATGGTACATATGACTACATCCAGGATTTTCAAAAGTGCCTGGTGGTTTGGAGAAAGATCAACTATTAAGTGGTAGACTAGGCATACCTTTAAAAGACTCAATTTTGAATGAAATGTGGAGCAACCGTTCTTTTTTAAATATGCCTTAGTAAGGAATTTGAAGTTGGATGGCCAAGAACAATTATTTATTTCTTTTAGACGATAGAGGAGGTTAGTTACCCCTTTTCAAAGCAGTAAATTAATCCAGTGATGTTATGGTTTGGACAAGACTTGTATATGGTTCACCAAAACCTTTTGGCCACTGAATGCAGACTGCAACTTGAAGACACTTTGTTGGACCAAAACTTATTCCTCATCCATGTTGTGGTTTGAGGCTTGGAATGGGGGCGTGACCTTCCAGCAACTGGGAGGACCCCGGGTGGGGGTGAAACCATTGTATTCCCTCCCCTTCCCACACACACTCTGATAAGAGGCAGGGAGTGGTTTTTTATTTCACTCCTGCCTTGGAGCTCGGAGAGGAAAGTTCTTTCACTCCGTGGGACCCTGGAACCATTTCTGAGGGTTTTGTATATTTTATCTTTTGTATTATTCCCCTAATCTTTGTATATATTATTTTCCTTACCTCCCTTTTTCGTTTTCTGTTCCTTGTTGAACAATATACTTCATTTTTTTTCAAAAGTGTCTCTCTCTCTCTTGAGGGGGGAAGAGGCGAGTACATAGTTCTGTTCCGTGTGGGTCCTGCCCTGAACCCCTTTTTACACGGAACCAGGACATAATTGGCGCCCAATGTAGGGCTCGAGCAAAAGAGATTTTACATTGGAAAAATTTGGAAGTTAAAAAAATGCTCTTACTGCAGATAATAATGTATTTCATTTGCTCTCAGTTCTGTTATAACTTGCTGGTTCAACTAGTGTCTTGCCATGTGCTCTGGATGGTCATGGATGCTGGGGGGACTTGGATTAAGTTATTGGATTAAGTATTGTGCGCTTTGGGAGGTATGTTATGAA
>NW_008589029.1:0-10582 GCF_000691845.1 Merops nubicus
TCCAACCCCTATGATTCTATGATCTGCTCCCAGCCATATTGGTGTCCCACCATCTCTGGGAACTCTGCCCACAATGGACAGTTGAGGAACCCTTCCAGTAACTGGAAACCCTACAAAGTGCATCCCCCACAGTTAAAGCCAGCCTTTACTTTAAAGCCATGCTTTAAATTTAGAGACAGGACACCTGATGTTAATGCTAAGGGTGAGGCATTTACTGGTGGAGATCTCCTAATTGGTTCCCACCCAAGGCTGGACAGGCCCTTGATGAAAACCAATCAGGAAGATCTTTCCTGCCTGGCTCTGGAAATCATCCATATGTCAACCCTGATTCAGGGCTGGGAGTTTAAACCCCAGCACTTCATATGGTCATTTTTCTTTTCACTCATCATTCGATCAGAGCATCAAATTTAAAAGAAGCAGCTAACAGCATGTGCTGAAGTAGCACTCTGTCAGTACAGTTACATGCAGCTCCTCCACACAGAAAGCATTGTATTCAGAGAACTTAAGTAAATTATTTGGGATTCAACATAAAGCATATGCTCAAAGTTCAGTGGCATTCAAACTTTTTTTTTTTATTTTGAGAAAGACATGTAAAATGTCTCTCAAGGCCTCTGAAGTCTTTTTTCTTATCATGGTAATAATGTATTACTTTAAGACTCTTGTCTTATTGTCTGCGTCCATTAAGTGAACTTTTTCAGGCAAACTACTGTAAACAGCAAAATACTCCTTTCTGTCTTACCTTTCCTAATTAGTGGCAGGCAACATGGTTTTATGGAAGTGAGTTTGGGCTGGAATCCAAGATGTCGAATCATGTATTTGCCATTTGTGACCCTAAGTGTTCAAAGGTGTGGGTCACTATGTAAATAGTCAATATTTCTAAGAAACTTTAACTTCCTTCAATTTATATAGAAAAGGAAATACCCCAATATTTTTCAGATAAGGAACATAAATAAACTTTACTTTTGTACTTTTTTGTCAGTTTGGATTTTCAATGAACAGCCTAGAATCCATTAAGTCTAAAACTTAGGTTTGGTCCTAAGCACTTGCTTTTTTAAACAAATTTAACTGAATGACATGATAATATAAAGTCAGTTAGAAAACCAGAAATAATAAAATAAATATGATAAAACCCATGTCTTTAAACCATATTCAAAGCAACCAAATTCATACATTAATTCTGCAGTAGTTTTTCCAAAGCAGCACAGACAAAACTGGAGAGACCTAAGTATGTGGCACATACCATCTTCTGCAATGTTTTTTCTTCCAAATACTCCTTTATTTTGATAATGTGCCCTAGGCTAACAGTATGCCTATAGGCTCTACTAATAAAACTATTGTATGGCTTATAAGCCTTACTTTGATATGAGAAATGTACTTCTTTGGGTGCTTAACAACAATACCTTACCACTGTTTAAGCTAAAGGATAACCTGTGTTTTAAAATAAGGTTCATATAGTAGTAAAATGTTTAGCTTTTGTTTAGCTTTCAGGAACAGATTGTGCTTACATGTAAATTTTAAAATAATATATCCTAGTGTTCATTGAGCCCTAATAGTTCTCTAAATAACATTCTCCTATTCCAAATAATGTTAAAGCCTGAGTAGGACAAACTTACAGCCTGAGTATTCACCATTTCTAGGTTATAAATATATTATATAGTATATTAACTCAAATAACAGCTTCATTTCCTCTGAAGTGACTAAATCAAGCCTTTCATTCACTCTGCTGAGTGCTGAAGACTTGTTAAACTCCCATGGAAGTAAATCCTGAGGAAGACAGGTTTTTTGCTCTTGGCACCTCTCTCATTTCTCAGCTAAAAGTTTGGACTTTTTTTTTTCTGTGCAACAGCAGAAGTCCTGAAGATAAATATACATGCAACTTTACTGAGATAAGTAAACCAAACTACTATGACAGAACTCACTAAAATCACAAAATTACTTCTATGTGTAAAATGGTGCATTTGGGGATATTCAGTCTTCTTGCCCCTGTAAGAAACTTATTTTTCAGACTATCACATAGGTTAGGGGGTTTATGATCAGAATCTAAAGCACCAGTTCTGGCTGTAACTGTTACAAACTGCTGGCTGATGGCAAAACACAGAGATAGGGAAGAAAAAGATGGAAAACTTTCAAGAGGAATTGCTTGTCACAAATATCTCTAAAGCAAAAAGGTAGAACTGTGTAAAAAATAAGATTCATGCCCCATAAAGTGTTCTTAGTCTTTGGAAAGACTTTATTTATCTTGAAATATGACAATGCTGACATACCAAAAAAATTATACTAGAAGGAGTTTACTGAAGGTAGCAAAATGTTTCGTTTCTAAAAACTAATCCAAATAAAACATCTTTAAAGTGTCACTGTTTATGTTTCATAATAATATTTTGTTATGATTTTTCACATAGAATATGAAAATGGTTCACTGAAAAATAAAGTATATTTTTAACATTGAAAAAAAATTTTTAAAATAGTTTTATCAGAAAATGAGGAAGATAAAAAATTTCAAATAACTGTAGAGAATTTTCTATATCTTGGAAGCATTCAAGACCATTGTTGCATTCTGTAGAATATATAACTGCTCTAAATATTTCACACTCATTGTGGAGAGCCAAGTAAACAACACATTGTGTTGACACAGGCTCTGACAATCAAATTTTGTCCATTGTACGTACTGGAGGTTTACACATATTAACAATTGAGGTCTTCATTTCCTGCTCTTCTGGAATGCACAGTTACACTGATTTTTTTCAAAACAACTTTTACCATACTTTGTATGCCAACACTGTTGCCAGAATCCTGATGTTCTTCTGATTGAATCTATATTGTGCTGTCCATGGATCCCACCTAGTTGAATTTCCAGCCATTGTTATTACACTGAGAGAAAGTACATGGCAACATTCATGTGAAAGTCAAATAAAACTAATTTCTCAAGAATTGACATGTATTATTAGGCACAAATAAATTTCTGTGAACTAGCTATCTGACACATAGGGTATAGAAGACTAACCTTGTCTACCAGTAATAACCTTGTCATATGAGTAGGTCCTGACACAATCATTCAGAAACAGACACACACAACTTACTCTGTGACCCCAAAAGACCCTTTTTCCTGGAAGAAAAATTTTATTTAGTTTTTTTTCCTCTCTTCTCCTTTCTCTTCCTGTTAAAACTGCTGAATGTGGTGTGAAAGCACACTTGGATAATGTAATCATTCCCCTAGCTATTTAATAAGTTATTTAATTAAAGTGATATTTGGCCATTGGGATTAGATAGCTGCTGATATCTTAGGATCCAAGTATGTGTTGTATGCTGTTATTTATTAAAATTATTATAATATAAAGTAAGTATACATTTTACCAAATGTACAAAAAAGGCCATTAATTTACCTACACAGCTTCTGTTACAAAAAAATAATAATGAAACATAATAATAGTAACAAAACCTAAGTATCTTATTCTGCTTTCTAGTTCAAAAATGGAGCCCACAGAACTGTCCTCTCACTATTTTTGGTGGTATTGGTGGTTGCCAGTAACACATTTAGTCTGCCAACAATCATATTTCACTGAAGATGACAGCATGCTAGATCAATTCTTTTTCAGGTTAAATGAAGGAATAATTAAATGTCTTCTTATTTGCAGATAGCTGAATGATTAGAAGCTTCTGACAGAGGCATTGGTCTTCATAAAGAGGCTGGAACAAGAACTCTAGAAAAGTAAAGCTATTTCTGGAACAGGTAACAAATAATATGGCAAAGGAATTACCGAGCTATATGGAAAGTCTCAAGTGAAGAATTGAAGATAGAGAAAAAGTGAGTTCAGCTGAAGGAGGAAATAATGAGGAAACCACCTTTTTGGCAGATATGTGGCTAGCAAGACAGCATGAACTTCTGAAGAATGATAATTGCCCTTTGTTTTTTGTTCCCTCTCTGTTCAGGAACATAGGAAGTATTTTGTATTAAAAAAAAAAAAAAGAAAAAAGAAAAAAGAAAAGAGAATATATTTAGCCACCTAAAATATGTTCCTGACTTTATAAATCAGTTTCTTATCTGATTTGAAACAGGTCTTAAGAATTAGCTAACCAATTGGACTACAGGCAGCTATTTTACACTTGTTGAGGGAGGGTGGACTCTTGCCTAATACTGTGTAGTATAGAATGTCGGATAGATGACAGAACATTACCCTGTAGTGTTCAAGTACTTAGGAGTACTCTTAAGTGAATCTGAGAAAAGGAATACAATTTCAAATAAACATGAATTTTGGAGGTACTAGTATCCATTATTTCACTCATACTCTAAAATTCTACTTGTAGCTGTGGGTCGAGTGTGAAAAGTTCCAAAAGTGTGAAAAAAGTTCCAAAGAACACTCATGCTGTCACATCAGTTGCCTCATAGACCTGTTTTCTCACTAGCACAAATAGTGCTGTAACGTATCAGATATAAATCTTTAAGTAGCATTGACCAGCAGAAGGCACGTTTATGCAAATCTATCACAAACTATTTGTCAGGATGCCTGTTTGTGTCAGCTTTGACAAACTTAGTATAGAACTGAATTTCTGGGTGTTATGAATTAAGTAGTGGCTTAAGAGCCTCCACAGCACCTCTAGTTGGAGCTTCTCTGCCTGTGCCTTACTCAAAGTGCAGGGGATGTGCTTCCTCCTTGGTAACCTTGGAGTGTAGATTTCACTCCAGTCAAAGGAACGTACGTTACCAATTATACATGCTTGCCATGCCCAAAAGGGACATGGATTCTTCTTGTTCTTCATGTCTTCTTCAACCACAAAATTACTGGCTTTGCCTGGCTTTCTGTCTCCCTCTTTTCCCTTTTTGCTTTTACATGGTCTCTGACAGACCTCTCACTTGCTTCAAAAAATAAAGTGATTATTGTTTTTTTTAAAATGTTCATATTTTTCAAAGATTTGTGGGGTCATAATACTATCTACACTGGCTGTACTTTTCCGTTCCTGATCAGTTAAATGAACACTAAATGTAAGTGTCTGTGGAAAAGAACCAAAGTATAATATACCAGGGGACGAGCCACCATGAAAACAACAAACAAACAAACCAAAAAAAAAAAAAAAAAAAAAAAACAAACCACAACAAAAAACAGAATCTTTCAAGTTTGTGCTGTTTAACGCAGTTTAAAAGGCATAACACACAAATCTAACATCTAACATTGGAATCTAACATATGAATTCTAACTTGGATTTGATGAAATTCTTATCTCAAGTGAGTGAATTGCAGAGTCTCTTTTGGATGAGAGAAGTATGCCAAGCTTTAGCTAAAAGCTAAAAGGAAGAAGTCTCTAAAAATGAAGAGAATTTCTGAAAATGATCAGTATGGTCATATTTCCAATGTTAAATGTGTTTTCTGAACCACAGAGACCACAGAATAAGACCAGACTTCTAAGATCAATTTCCAATCAACTATGGTTTTAGAATTTAATGTCATTTTAGATTTCTGTACCAAAGGCAGCAGTGCCTATTCCTTCTAGAAAGTTTTGTTTGTCTTCAACAATGTGTAAATTAGATTATTTTAAGACCAATAAGATGGGTATAGGCTAGAATGTAATCACTTTATTGCATTTCTAAACAAATATTTTCTGAATTTTCATTATAGAAATCCATATGGTATGTAAGAATCCTTTTTATTTTTTCAGAGTGAAAGCATAATCCATCAGGTTCTAGCTCACGACTGTTCCCAGTAATCCAAATTAAATAATGCAGCACTATTCCCATGAGAAATGTCCTGTTGTCATGAGTAGTATGTAGTTATAAAAATATATTTGAGAAGGTTGTGGGTTTTTCCCCCCCACATAAATCTAATTATATTGTATACTCTGCTTTTTTTTTTTTTAATACCTTCCATTGGTAAATTTTATAATTGATTTAGTACACATAGCTATATATGTTAATTTAAATACGTCTTGCAGCCACCTTGTGGCTAGCTCCACTACCCCAGCTGTTAGCCATAATCTGTAAGGAATATAAACTAGATCATAGAAAAGCAATGAAAATAAAATTCAGAGATGA
The DNA here is from genome assembly GCF_000691845.1 of Merops nubicus. NCBI lineage: Eukaryota > Metazoa > Chordata > Aves > Coraciiformes > Meropidae > Merops > Merops nubicus. The sequence goes on from NW_008589029.1 coordinate 6,022, forward strand.
ACAGAACAGCATACTGCCTCAGAAAATTACCTGGAGGGTTTTTTCAGGCTGAAATAAACCTTTAAATGATTAGACCTGTTAATAATGTTTACTTGAACTGCTGAAATATGAGAACTGAGAATGCTTAATTTGTTCTATTTATATCTGCATGAATACTTTAAAAATTATGCCATTTCCTACTAAGTACTGCTTGGCTGCTTATTTATTGATATTATTCTTGGAAGAAAATAGAAATTCTCTTGCTTATGCAGCCAAAGCAAGACAGTTTTCATTTTCTATCTGAGATATTTTAAAATTCTACGTGTAAAATTTCAAACACAATACGCTTAAAATGCATTTTATCAGTTTATAAGACAGTTATCCACCACAGAAGATTCATTGACTGAGAAGACTCTTTTTGTCTTGTGCATCTTGATAAACATTCCAGTCAGAGGACAAAAATTCTGTTTCCATGTACTTAAAATCTTTCAATTTGATGAAGTAAAAACACTTCACAGTGCTTATTAGTATTTTTTCTCAATTTTTCAGTATGCAAACATTGAACTCCTTCCTGCTGTTCTCATTCTCAAAAATAGTTTCTGTGGAATCAAGCACACAAGAGGAGCTCAGCCTAGCAATATTCCCTCAAGTACCTAGTTTCATTTTTTGAGTCTTATTGATTTCAGTAAACGATTTCACTATATAAAGTAACTCTCAAGCTCAAGTACCTGTAGAAACTGTGATCTAAGGAAAACAGCATATCTTAAGAAAACTTCGTACTTTGTTCCTGTAATTAAATTCTTTACATAATTTATCATATTCTCCTAGTACAGCCATCTAGTCTGGTCTATTAGTTTCTCTAACATATGTAATATCAATTTACATACAGATATAACATAGGTCTCTAGTACAATGTCCTGCTAAGGAAGCAGGGCTATCAGTGATATTAGTCCAGGTTGCTCAGGGCTTTACCCAGTCTGGTCTCAAAAACTGTCAAGAAAGGAGCTTGTCCAACCTCTCTGGGTGACCTAATAGACTTTCCTCATGGCAAAAACATTCCCTTTTACAGTCAGTCTGAACCTCTCATTTCAGTTTATACCCCTTGTTTCTCATCCATTCACCACCATGAGGACCCTGTCTCCATCTTCTTGATGCCCTCCCTGAAGGTCCTGGGGGGCACGTGTTAGGTCCCACACAGTCAAAACTTATCCATGTTTAACAAGCCCTGGTCATGCAGGCTCTGCTTAGAGGGTTAGCAACGCAGTCCCTACCAGCCTGGTCATTCTCCCCTACATTTGTATCTTTGTTGTACTGGAGGTCCCAAAGCTGGAGGCAATGCTCTGGATGTGATCCAAGTGCTGCATAGAGGGAGATAATCCTTTCCCCTGACCAGCTGGCTATGCCTCTGCTAATACAGCCCAGGAGGCTGGTGGCCCTATCTGCTGCCTGGGTGTTGCTGCCTCATGTTCAACTCACTGACCATCAGGCCCCCCCAGCCTCTCTCAAAAAGTGCTCCAGTCTGGCAGTCCCCAGGATGTGTCAAAGCAGGGGATTGTTTACAGGTGTAGGACTTTGCCTTTACTCCTCACAAGGGTCTTGTTACCCTATTCCTCCAGCCTGTCTGGGTCCCCTATGTGACAGTCCTGCATACAAGCATATCATGTCATGTCTCCAGGTGGTGTCAACTGTATATCTTAGAATCATAGAGTCATAGAATCATTTAGGTTAGAAAAGAGCTTTAAGATTGTTGAGTCCAACCATAAACCTGATACTGCCAAGTCCACCACTAAACCACATCCCTAAGTGCCACATCTACACATCTTCTAAATACCTCTGAGTATGCACATATTTGTGTGTGGATGTGTACATACATATCTATCTTTATGCTTACACACATTATAATTTGTCTACCACTCTATCAGGCATAACAGCCTGTATTTTAAAAATAATTGTATTTAAAAAAATAATTGTGCATTTTCCAGGTCTAATTAAGATGTGCTTAAGCTTCTGTTGAAGTGTAGCAGTGCTAAATTAAACTAGAACTCAAAACTGAGCAAGAATCATTCTCTCAAAATTCACGTGCAAGTTCATCTTATTAATAGTCTTCTCTAAATGTTTTCTTTTTTTCTCCACATATTGTATGGAATTTTAATTTGAAAAGTGGTGGTTTTGTTACAGTAGATGGAACAATAATTAGCTCATCATTAAAGAGGAAAAAAATTCAAAGCTGTGACACAACAAGGCACAATCAGGTCTACCAGAGGTAAGTAGGAGGTCGTTTGTTTCTGCAGGAGTCTTGGTAAGTCAATTGAATTTTTCCAAGTTCATATACCCCTCTAGTTTTAACCCACAAACAATCATTAAAGTTCAGTGGCCTACCAATGTCCCACTAGGAGAAACCTTTACTGCAGATTCCCGACTTGAATGTCCACGGGGTATCCTGAAACATGTACTGCCTTGCAGAAGCTAAATCACAGGTGCAGGTTTCCACTCTTCTTAGAAGATCTCTAGCTGTATAGTGAACAAAGTCTCACTTTAAACAGCTGCCAGCAGTTAAGCTTCCCATATTAGATTACAAATGTATCCTGATTTAAAGAAGCATTTCCTTACAATCTGTCCCTAAATGTTTTAGAAAATTCCAAGAGCCCTAAGAAGTTCATTATCTATAAGGATTTAAAGTCATCCTATAGGCTTCCTTATGTAAATAGGTGCAATTACATTTTATTTTATTTACCTTCTAAAAGCTTATTTTTCATATTTGAACACATTCTGGAGTGTCCTTGTCCTCTCTTATCTGAAATTGTTTTAAGAAAGGAAAATATTTATGTTTAAATTTTGTAAAGTTGGAATTCTAGCTAACTGCTGCAAAGTTCTCTGGAGGTTTCTTATCATCAGCAGATGACCTGGCTTTTCAGTGATTCTGCCCAACATTTTTGTCCATCAAGGATGGACAAGGATTGTTTTCCTTTCTTAGTATCCTTGAACAACCCTGAGTAGAAGACAAAAAGATATATTTATCTTCCTCATTCTCTTTCCTCTCAGCTAAACTGTCAAATCACAGCTTATGTCCTTTACATGGCATTTTTTGTCTCTGTACAACCTAGAGGAAAAGAAAGAGTGGAAGGGGACAGAGATTTTTTTCTGGAATTTGAAAGTGGGATCAGTGAAAGGAAACCAGACATTCAGTCAGACACAGAGTTAGGAAGACAGTCTATAAATGTTGCCTTAAGGACCACTATGTAGAATTAATAAATGGGAAAACCAGCATTTAGAGATTTGCCTTCTAACAGAGATGGGTCTGCTAACTTATACCACAAGTAAATAAGAAGCAGTCAGCTATTGACCAAAGGGATGTTCCACCAGCTATGCTCTAGAGAACACAGGCAGTCTACTTACTGGAAAGCTTCTGAGCATTTAAAAAATTAATATGATGAAGTCATTAATTTCATCTCAGAAGAATGTAGATAATGTACAGCACATTATGATCATGTTATGGAGACTAGCCAATCAGTTTTGAGTATAGATAAGATCCTATGTGTGTGTATATAAATTATATATTTTATGTTCTGATGGAAACATATTTAATATAAAAAGCAACAATGTACCATAGATTTTATTAAAAATGCCAGTTGATCTACTAATGGTTCATCTTTAAAAAAGGTTGAAAATAATCTAAATGGTATATTTTCTTTTTTTTTTCTTTTCTGTTTCTGGGTATTACTTTATTACTGAGCAAAAATAATACATGATATTCAATCTTTGAAGAATATGGGAACTGTAAACATCAGCATGTCAAATGCAGGAATGAAAAAATTCCAGGAAAAAAAAAAATAAAAACACCAAAAGAAAAACCCACCAAAACAGTTCTGGCTGTATTTCAGTAAAGAGTTAAACATTACTGAAGAAGGCAAAACTACAAGATGATAGTTGTTAAGTTTTCAGTCTCTCCAGACTGGATTTAAAATGTACATCAGCTGCTTCTTATTTTACCACTTTCCTACATCTCTCTACTTGCATTCTGACCTCTTCATTATTTAACATAATTTTGTTCTCTTAATAAATTTTCTTTATTTTTCCCCGTGCTTTCTGGATTTTTCCTCAATCATTTTATATCAAGCTGCAGTTTCTGGAACACTTGATTTGCTTTAGCCCTTTCCAAATATTTCACTTTGTGTTTCAGTTCTTTCTTCATGACTTCACTCTTTGTGCCAAATCAGTCTATCAGACCATCATAGGTATTTTTAGACAGCTGGTATCTAGGCACCCTATTACTATTAAAGATATTAGAAAGTGCTCTGAAATAATGCTATAAAAAGAAATATTCATCATGAGGAGTTGTGCTGCAGAGATACAAGAAATGCTGACAAAGTGCTGATCATTCCAGCTTCCACACGCTGCAAATCTGCAGGACAAACAGCCACACAATTAAAACGAGGCAGGAAGTAGTGATCCGGCATAACTATGTTTTGGATGCGATGCCTCTTCTACACAAACAGTGATAACAGGCATTTTACACCAGTGGGTCCACACCTGAGCAAGTAGTGGGAAGGTATATGGAGAAGCTGATCATCCTGCTGACTTG